>NC_060159.1:1198477-1242427 GCF_021292245.1 Micropterus dolomieu | reverse complement strand
ACAGACAGTAAAGGTGATGTTGCTATAGACTAAATGAAAAATGGTACAGATATTTATAGTAGTGTTAATGGTAACAGTCGTAATGTTAATGATTATAATAATAATAATAACAATAGGACTAGTAACAATAGTCATTGCAGCAGAGGGTGTCGAGCAGGAACACGGGGGCAGCAGGTGACCCGCAACCACAGATCCAGACTCCACAGCTCCAGAGCCAGAAAACCTGCAGGAAGTGATAGGAGGAGAGAGGAGAGGGACGAGAAAGCACAAGACTACCAGAAAGGGGAGAAGTTGTGTTAGTAACATGCAATAATGGGATGAGGTTGCATACAGAGGGAGAGAAAGTAGAGGAGAGAGGAGCTCAGTGCATCATGGGAAATCCCCCGGCAGTCTAGGCCTATAGCAGCATAACTAAGGGATGGTTCAGGACTCACCTGAGCCAGCCCTAGCTATAAGCTTTATCAAAGAGGAAAGTCTTAATCCTACTCTTAAATCAGGATCCAGTCCCTACTAGACTACATGAACACATATATATACATGATAGTTTAGCTACCTCAATTCTCAAGATAATAAATAACTCATTGGAAACAGGTATAATTTCCAAATGCTTTTAAAACTTCTGTAGTGAAACCTCTAATTGTCACGAACCCCCGGTCGTGACCCTGACCTTCCTGTTGGGATGTGTGTGTGTGTGTGTGATTGTAGTTTTTGAGTTCTTTTCCCCTTGGGTTGTTTATAGTGTGCTTGGTGTGTTTTGGTTTTTGTCTGTCTCTGTGTTCTGCTTCCTCCCTCATGCTCTGGGGCTGCTGGTGGGCGTGGTTGCCTGAGCTCCAGTTTACGCACCTGAGACTCATCCAGTTAATCAGCACACCAGTGCCTCAGCCTACAATCAACTCACCTTAAAAGACCAGCCCAACCTTCCAGTCCCCGCCGGATCGTTCGGACCTCACAGTACGAACACGCCAGCCTGTGGCCCATCCTGAACTATCAGCATCTTGTCTGAACCCTTGTATTAGTATTAACTTGTTTTTCTGTCTCAACCACAGCATACCTGCCCATGCCTGACTCGGATTCCCTCCTGTGCCACGGAAACCCCTGAGCTCTGGAACCAGGACCACATGCCCCTTGGAACGACCACCAATCCCCAAGCCACACCTGTCTCTCCCTTGTGTACAATAAATCCTCTCACTGCTCATACTCTGGTCTGCGTCTGAGTTTCTGGCCCCGGTCCTGACACTAATCAAAAAGTCGAATCTAGATTGTACCTGTCTGGATAATTATAGGCCCATATCTAATTTGCCTTTCTTCAGCAAAGTACTTGAAAAAGCAGTTTTTAATCAACTTAATACTTACCTCAACAAAAACAATATTCTTGAGAAATTCCAATCAGGTTTTAGATCCAATCATTATAAACTGCCCCGGTCAAAATAGTTAACAATCTCCGACTCGCTACTGACTCAAACCAAGTCTCAATCCTTATTCTTTTAGATTTGAGTGCAGCATTTTACACCATCAAACATCATATTTTAATCCACCGCCTTGCCAGCTGGATTGGTCTTTCTGATACTCTTTTAAACTGGTTTAAAACTTATATTTTTATTTATAATTTTATGTTAGTCTAGGAGATCATGTGTCTGAAGAACATGAATTACCGTTCTGCATTGCCAAAGTAAGCTGTCTAGGTCCTTTGCTCTTTATATGCTTCGATTGTACTAATCTTGTATTTGATCACATTTTTAAAATGTTTAACTCGCTTTATCAAAATCTGTTCTACATTACAATGCTGTTATTATACTTACCTGGTCCTAAAAGACTGCACTTACACACGTCCTCTTTGCACTGCATTGTTGTACAATTTATTACACTTTTTATCTTGAATCTTATTTCTTCTATGGCTATATTTGTTTTAAAAGTGTTGTACTATTATTTTAACTGTGGTAGACTAATACTTTCTCTTGTTTTGCTTGCATTTAATTGTTCTTTCTAAATTTTTTATCTGCTTCTTGTTTGAAATGCTCTAAATGTAAAGCACTTTGAGCTGCATTCTGTGTATGAAAAGTGCTATACAAATAAACTCATTATTATTATTATTGTTGACTTGGTTTGGAATATAAATATCTGTACCGTATTTATCCTTATTAAAAAACCCCATCATTTTTACTATGTAGTTCTTGTGCACATGAATTCACAAAATAGTTTAGTAAATGGTGTATAAAAAGATTTTTCTTTCTTTTATTATGACACAAACTGCTCCTTCCTTCCTGATATTACAGGTACTTCACAATATTTATTAGAGGTTTCATGGATTTCAACATTTCTCAACTTCCCTAATGCTACTCAATATCTCATAACACATATTTCTGAGATCTCCACAGACTATTGAACAAAAACAGCATCACAGTTTACACTGTGCTAGATCTAGTCTGCCAACATTGGCGTTTTGATCCATGATCGTCAGCTGGGTACGGACCCTCATGGAGTCATATCTGAAGTGCAGCCTCTTCTGAGCATACTTCAGCATAGAAGAGTGGTACACCTCCAGAAATCCTGTTTTGGTGCAAAAACAACAGCTTGTGTTACATCCACAAATGACAAATTACCTCATTATCAAGTTGGTTATCAGCTATTAGTATAGGTCAGACAGTAGAACAATGATTCTAATCCTCACAGCAGTGACTATTTTTTTACTCAGTAACTGTTAAACAACACAGGTGAACAAAAGGCATACAAGTGTGCATGAAGCTTATCTGCTTCAAGTCTTGAAGGAGATTATTATTGCTTTGACCCCCTTCTTTCTTCTCTGCTGCTCCTCTGTCAAGGCTGGGTGATGACAGCTGTAACCCCATTCTCCTCCCATCTATGCACGCCACAAATATCATGCTGTAGCAACGCCTACCAACGCAAGACCAATACAAATGGTTGGAGATTGACTTCAGCCATGGTTGGAGAGCTTTGTTGTCTTTCTTTTTTAATGCAGCCACAAGTTTCTTCTACACACCTAGGTAAAACAACAAACACAACAACAACGACTCATCAACAAAGTATAAACAAGTTGAAGTTTGTAACATTACAAATTAAATCAATTAATTGAGACAGAAACTTTGTTGGTTTTCTATGTTACTTACTGTTGTAGACAGTCCAATCCGCTATGTTCAGAGAAGATTGTTATCAGCCACCCCCCCTTCGATCAGGACATGATGCCCACTGTCCTGAGTGTCCATTAGGCAGGTCCAGTTCATTTTAATTTGGCTGGAATTTGTTGTAATTGTTTTAACATCAATGTAACAGTCACATGTGGTGAAAGTTCCATGAGCTTTGAATGATTCACCAGTCACTTCTTTTCAGCCCATCCTCCTGGAGTTACTCTGTTGGATCCAGAGACAGATTGTGGTGCTGGGTAGTGAAAAACTGAAGTCTAAGGGATCCTGAAACATCTTCCCGAAGCTCATGCTTATATCAATGCTCACTGTGTCTTCCACTGCATCTTCACATTGAGTTTGTAGAGAAAGAATACTACTTACTACTAGAGACAAGCCATTCTACTGGTATGTCTTCAGTGGTTGTACGCGGGACAGTAAATGTTGTGGTTGATGCGATGGCAGTCCGGCCCTTATACACACAAATACAATATAATGAGTGTCAGTCCAGTAATGTTGGAGGTGATTAGTTACTATTCAGTTGCTCAGAAAAGGTATCAGCACTGCTGAGCTTCCTTCCGATTGTGCCAATGTAGGAGGGAGTGCAAGGTACGTCTCAGTGCATTGGTGCGTGGTGTCAAGAAAGAGGAGAGACTAGGCCCGAGCGATTGCGATGGTTCCTTATCTGCTATGTGTTGAGTCTTGGTAGGAGTGGATTGCGGGACTTCAACAAAGTCTGTTTTTGGAAAAACATCACCACAATAACCTCCCTGAAAATGATAGAAGAATAGGTTTTCCCCAGAACCAAGTATGAACAACATTCCTATTTTAAAGCTCCAGGAAAGCTTTCTTTTTATACAGGTCCTGAGAAGAAAGTAAATTATTTAAAAATACAAATATCATTCTTTCAAGTGAAACTTTCAATATAGCATAGATTTGTGGTTTAAACATTTCCCAGTCATGGAGCTGCTGCTTGGGAATGATGGAGAGAATTAATCAATGAGTCTTTTGTTAAATTAGACCTGATATAGGGGCTTATTGAATAACGACCATCAACATTCGTTGCCAGTAAGATTCTCTCACAATGTACAGACATCCAAATGTAGTCATAAAATGGTCTTTTTTGTCATCTAATAGGTACGCGTATATACACACCACATGCAACAATATTACCAAGATAATGTCAGGCTGTTGATGTCACTTATTTTACTATTGAAAATATCAACTGCTTTTCAAAATTACTGTTCTATTGAACTGCTGTAAAGGGGAAATTAATCTATATAGATATTTTGTAATCAGTCACGACTGACAGGAGTGTTAGCATACATTTTTAGTACAACTAGCCACAACTTCAGCGTTTCCCTATCCCACAAAGCTAGACAAAAGTTCTATGAAACATGTCCCATTGTTCTTTTAACATTTTGGATAAAACAAATACACTATTCTGTAATGTTACTCCAACACAGCAAGAAGTGCTGAAATGCTAATGCTGAAGTGCTAAAAATATTAAACATAGCAACTGATTGTTTTTCCAACAGGCCTTCTTTAAGGTGGCTAAAATCATTTCACTGCTGACCCTGTCCATAGCAGTACATTGCCTTGCATCCGTGCTGGTACAACGGTTTCTCCAAATTAGGGACACGCTGACCATCTACCTCAGGTAATCCACTGACTGTGGATAAGAACCTCATATAGCCCCCTTTTACTTCTTTTCATCTAAGGCCACCGTCAGGTCAAAAGTTTATGACTAAAAACCTGCATTTCCATCACCTTGAGCTGTACTTCGCGTTTGCGCTGATAAGCAAATGTTAGCATGCTCACGTACTAAGCAAAGATGGTGAACATGGTAAACCTTATATCTGCTTAGCATCCGCATGTTAGCATTTTAATCAAAGCATGGATGTGCCTAAGTATAGTGTCACAGAGACGCTAGCATGACTAAAGACTCTAGTCTTGTTTAAACAACTACTAAAAAATTTAATTACTCACAGAACACAGGGACAACGATCTAGTCTGTCCAGCTGAACATGTCAGGAATCCACAACTCATTTCCTGTGCTTCATAGTAGATCTAGATAATCAGATGTCTTACCTCTGAACTACATATATTAGGATATGTGAGATGACAGGGATAGCATAATGTATTTTACACACATTAGGTCCTGGCAATTACCTGTTCCATCACCAGGATTATTTAAAGGCAACAGCACTGTTACATATGGAATGTGTAGATACTGAGGCCTGACAAATGGCAAACACAGTCTTTCATTAAAGAGATTTATTTTCTGTTTATATCCCAGTTAACCAGCATTGGGCACAATAACTGAAGAGGCAGACATGGAAAGATTAGGGGAATATGCATATTCATAGAGAATACAAGTAATACCTGAACATATACAGGTATAAGATGTTGTGCAAATTAAAGAAAAACTACTGAGACAGATTTGTTCTCAACAGGTAGACTGCTGCAGCTACCACTGACATATTTGTATGCTGCCAAGTCACAAATCTGTCAGCTACAATGTGCAAATAGTAAATTTAATTGCTTCCCAGTTCCTCTGAATCTCATCAGAGTGATAAACCACTAAACAAAGTATACAAGCAGGGGAAAAATGACAGTCTGCATACAGCAGAGAATGCAAGCCAAACTAGAGATTAATGCAGAGACATGATATGAATACCAAGAAAAATATGGGAAACAGGGAGTGAGGGGGGAAGATACAAATTAATAGGATTACAGTGTCCACAGAAAATTACTTCCTGATTTAAATGAAATAAATAAAATCTATGTGAAAGCAAAATCAGATTAAGAACCCAATGAGTCATACTTGTGTTGAAAGTAAGCATCCAGTTGGCTGAACCTATAGATTTGCTGGTGCAAAAAAAGATGTCATGGAGTACAGTTCTGTGTACTCTTTTTCGTAATTATGGATCAGTCAACTCATTCCCTTCACAGGACTGCTGAGAATGTTAACACTATGGGCTCTGTTTCAGTGGACTGGAGGCACAATGACCAGTGGAAGCTGCAAACAGACTGTTCGGTATGTTCCTGACCTCAACCTTCTCTTTGTACTCTGGTGTTGTTGGGTGCAGCGCAGGTGGGAGTATAATTTAAATGAGGCTGCAGAAAGCAGAAATTGTAGTAACAGGGTCTTTGTGGTGATTTTGTCAACAAGAGCAAACTAAATAGGGCAACTTTCTAACAATTATGAAACAATACTTAAAACTTTAAATAAACAATTTCTCTCCAACCAGTAGATGCATTTAAAGTGCCTCTAAAATGAAAGTTTAATGTGATTATAGCAGGTGTTACACCGTATTCTGTGACAACCTTATCATTACACTCCTATAACACTGTCAGACTCACAATGGATAGTTTTAAAACAAAAAGGATCCAATTTGATGCAGAAGAACGAGAGATATAGTCTTTTATTCCACACATTCCTCTTCCTTGTCAAAACCTAGTACTTAGCACAAATCAACCCAAAATGCAACTTGACAGAGCATGGTGTGTGTTATGCTACAGCCTCTAGCTCTACAGAGGTCTTGTGTAGATCACTTCTTATATTAATGTTATTCTGTCTTTAAAAGGGGTGAGAGAACGGGCAAGTACCTTACAATATTTGGATGCAGAATATTTTTGTTTGATTTCCTGGTACAGTAGGGTCACATTTTCTCATGGCGTGACGTGACCTGTTATGCTTCTGACTCTTCAGGCCTTTTGCCCACCTTTTTATACAAACTGACAATATTTGAATGAACATTTTTATTCCTAGCTACACTAGGGTCACAGTTTCTGATGGCTGGTGTCAGAAATTGTGACTACTAACTACATCTCCGCAACATCACCCTGCAGTGACTCATTACAGTGGCCACAGAACATGGTGTAACACACAAATGCCGTTAAAGCAGTCTGCGTTGATTGAAACTGAATTGAATTTAATATATGTAATTCTTACAATATCTGTTGTTCACAACTATTATTTACTATAAAGCTTCTGTTCATTAAATCCCTGCAGGCATCTGAAGGCAGCAGGACGCCATTTGTGTGCCGCAACACCTCTGTCAGACTAGTCACTTATAACCCTGCCTGTTTATGTGTCACGGCTTATCAATCCTGCGCATCATCTCCTTTCCAACTTTCTCAACTACAGTGGCATTTTATGTTTTATTCTTGAAATGCACAATGTTGCTATATCCCATGTTGCACTTCCACCATTGAAACAGAGCCATGTATGGTGTCACTGACCTAACAGGAAATGAAAGCACAAGTCATAGCACATAGCACACTCTGTGCAGATCCTTCCATGATTAAATAATTACCTTGAGACAAAAATCCCCCATCATTTCATGTTGTGGACATTTCATATTACAGTTTTAATTAAATAATGAGAACAAGAAGCAGCCCTAGGATATACAACAATTATATGAAAGGGGACATGTGGTGTGTGTGGTTGCTGAACTGATCACAAAGCTTCTTAAAAATGCAGAACACCCTGGAGAGTAAAATTCACATTAATTAAAAGACACCCTGGAGGTGTTGTGGTGAGTGTAGCGTCTCCTCTACAGGAATGAAAGTTTCCCCTCAGTGAAGACTAAACCCTCTTCTGACGGGCAGGGAGGGCAGAATGTCAGCGTCAGCCACTGCCTCGGCTCTGGCTCCACTTCAGTGGGTCACAGTTCTGTTAGGGTGGTAGCAGGAGGGGTTGACTCGAGGGTGGAGTGGGGGGTGTCACAGCTCGAAGTCAAACTTGTACTCATGAGCCAAGTAGATCCTGCGGAAGATGAGTGCGGCCAGGGCCAGAGTGAGTACCACAATGAGGACTGCCGAGCCTGCATGGCTTTCATCCTGAGGTTGGCGAGGTGCCAGGGTGAAGGCTGCCCTGCTGGCTGGATCTCTGCCGTCTCTCTGGCCCTGCTGGATGTGCTGCTGGGCGCGACGCTGCCGGGGGCTGAGAGGGCGACCACAGGGCTGGGGTCCCTCTACTCCAGTGGCTGGAGATGCCTCTGCCTGTGGAGGAGGATGGCATTGAGAGGATCAGTGAGACTGAATTAGTAATTACAGGTGAAAGAAGAATTCGTTAACTGATCAATTATCCTTCATGTTCACTGGACCCAGCTGCGTTGCTTCCAGTTGTTCTACATTTCCATCATGACTTCACTGCAGTTCTAATGTACACATTTGTGTATAGTTTACACTTGTACCGACAATTTTCATGTTTTAGAAGCAAAAAAACATTTGCAGTTTTCTCATCAACAGAGCTTTTGCAAAACAACAGCTCGACAGATGAAAGACCTGTTGCACACTTCCACATGAGTGGCGCGAACGTCTATCAACATTTGTGTTTTTTCCAGTGTCTGTTTGTAATTTATTGCTGTCTTCAGATGCACTAGCATGTTTTGTCAATATCCTAGGTTCTCTGAACACCAATGTAACATTTATGAAAGCGGAGCTGTTTCACCAGAATTGTTTGTAAGATTCATGATAGTAAATTTATCTATTTGTAAGAATTGGGTTTAAAGATATTATTTTTTGTTAATCTTTAGAACCACACACATCTACTGTTGTAACCTCCCTGTACTGGAATAATACCTAATAATTGTAATTATTCTTCAGAACCAATTCCCTGTCCCACAGATCCCCTTCCTCACAGTCCTTATAAAATAATGACGTGATCAGCAGCGCGGCTTGGAAATGATTCCTGGTTAAAATGCAGTATTTATTAGCTGCAGTAAATCAGATACTCATTCAAACAGGAATGGAAATCTATTTAAATGAGAACAATAAAATCATGAATTTGGCTGTACTACAACAGCAAATATCTGTGGCTGCCGCAATTGAGCCAGAATGCAATGGTGGACCCTGGCTGTACGTGGTTCAACAGAAAATTAATTTTGATAACATGAGTCAGACTTCCCATGATGCACCGAGCTCCTCACACCTCCTCTCCTTCTCCATCTGGATGCATTCTTATCCCATTTTAAATGTTACTAACTCAACTTCTTCTCTCTCCCATAGTTTTGTACTTCTCTACCCTATCCTCACTCCTTCTGTCACTTTCTGTAGGTGTTTCTGGCTCCAGAGCTGTGGGGTCTGAATCTGTGGTTGCAAGCCACCTATTGCCTCCATGTTCCCGTTTGACAGCCACTGCTACAATTATTGTTTTTACAAGGTAAATTTATTTTTGTATTTATCATTTTACAACACAGGCTTGTATAACGAGATGAAGCTGTACTTCTCTTTATGCTACTCACAAAAAACAAACATTATAAACAAAACTGATATACACTAGATGGGTGGATAAATAATAAGTCATAGAAATAATCTATTTTAGATGGTGCAGCACTGAGGATGAATGATACTTCTGTATCTCTTCCAAGGCAGCAGGGTGAACAGGCCGTGGCTGGGTGGGTACTTTCTTTATAGAATCCTTGCTCATCCCATGCCAGTTGCTGATGTTTGCATCAGGATGCTTTTTGGTGCTCCTTTGTAAAAGGTAACAAGAAATTGGCACAGGAATTCATCCCTTCTTTTCCTTAAGAAATCTAGTCGTTTCTGAGCTTTCTTCATCAGCGTGGAGATGTGAGATGACCATGTCAGGTTCTCTGTAATGTGATTTCCAGCACCTTGAAACTGTTCACCTGCTCCACTGATGTAGACAGGAGTGTGTGTCTTTAACTCCTTCTTCCTGAAATCAACGATCAGTCCTGTCCTCCTTGGTTTTGCGGACATTGAGCAGTAGGTTGTTCTCTGTGCAACACTCTACAAATTCCTCCCTCTATGAAGTCTCATCATTGTTTGATGGCTGAGTGGAGGGCAGTGGAGACGGCGTCCTCTGTGGATCTGTTGGTTCTGAAAGCAAACTAGTGAGGGTCCAGGCTGGCTGGGATGTTGTTCTTTATGTGCTTCTCAAACACTTCATTAGAATGGGGGTGAGTGCCACAGGGTGGTAGTCGTTCAGTCTAGACCCTGCAGACTTTTTAGGAACAATGGTGGCTGTCTTGAAGCAGGTGGGAACCCTCTCCTGAGACAGTGAGATGTTGAAAATGTCAGTTATAACTGATGGGCACAGGTTTTTAGTACACGGCCAGAGATGATCAGGCCCAGCAGCTTTACTCATATTCACATCTGCTGTGGATACTAGCAGTGGCCGGTCCTCTGGAGCTGGACTAGCCTTTACAGCTGACGCTTTGTTGAGGAGATTAGAGCAAGCACAAAATGGTGTTCATCAGGTAATGTGGCCTCACACATGATGGAGTTGCTCCTACTTTTGTAAATGTAAATGCTCTGTATTTGTATAATGCCTTTCTAGTCTTTGCAACCACTCAAAGTGCTTTTACACTACATCACATTCAACCATTCACACACATTCATACACTGAGCCTAAGTGCTCAAACAGAAACTAACACTCACACACATTCATACACCGATGGAACAGCCATCGTGGGGCAATTCGGGGTTCATTATCTTGCCCAAGGACACTTTGACATGCAGCTTGGAGGAGCCGGGGATTGAACTGCCGATCTTCCGACTTCCCGCTCTATCTCCTAAGCCACAGCCCACAACAGGCTTTTGTAGCCTGTGATGTTTTTGATGGCCTGCCACATATCTTTGGTGTTGTTGGTGTTGTGGTCTCTCTTCAGTCTCTTGATGCCAGCTTTCAGTATCTCTGGTGGTGCTGTAAGCTTCTTCATCACCTGACTGAAAAGCAGCTTTTCTGGCTCTGGATAGAGCCCTCACCTCTCCATTCATCCAAGCCTTCTGGTTGGGGAATGATTTTATCGTCTTAGCGAACACCACATCATCAACAACAACACATCTGCTGATGTATGATGTCACTGATGATGTATATTCCTCAAAATTGATGTGGTTCTCCAATGTTGTTGTTGTTGTTGTCGTTGATGTGATCCCATTATTATGATTACTACCTTTACACAATTATTATTTAATTGATATTAGTATTATTCCCACTAGCATTACTATTATTTTACATGTCTATGTGGAACTTGCACTGGGCTGTGTGTTCCCTTGTGTGTTTGCTTCCTGGATCAGCACATTAAAACATACCAAATTCTTAGCATAAATGCTTAGTGGTAGAATTAGGTAAAGATAAAGCTATGATGCTCATGTGACCAATGCAGATAGAATGAGTACTCTCTGCAGGACAGGATGCTGTGAGGGGGATGACTAACCAATGAGCAGTGCTGATGGGCTGATTTTACACAGAAAACATACATTTCACCCAATTAGAGAATGGCTAAAGGGAGCCTGCAGAGAAGAGGCAGTAAACAGTGCACAATTATCCTACAGCCCTCTGTACTCACTGAACAGCAGCAAGGCAGTGTGCTGACCTGTCTCATTCAGGCTGACTTTTAAGTCTTGTCCCCCCAACTTCAGCGACAGATGGTGAGTCCTATTTTTGACATGGCCCTCGTCAGTTTATACAAAGTCAGAAATACTAATCTAAGTTGACCCTCATCTCTGCTCTTCAGACTCTGTCACTGTGGTTCTGTGGGTAGCAGCTGGTGCCAAAATCAATCCTCTTAGGCAACAAAGCTTATCCATATCATCTGAACTGGTGGAAAAAAACTGTGGAACCCCAGGCTTTAAACATAACACATCCACTATGTTAAGAGAACACGCAGGTTGCTGTTTGATTTGCTGCCATGGCAAAGGAGGCGTGTTTCAATTAGTATTTTCTACACCTTTATTACTGTAACACATATGACAGAAATGCACTCATCAACATCAGAATAGGCACTGCAGGTGTTGGATGAAGTGCAGTGGACCTTGAGACAGTCACTGCTCAAGGCATCTCCTGACCAGACAACCAAACCAGCTAGACCAGGGGTTCTTAACCTTTCTGGCAGTCCGACCCCTTTTTGAAGTTGAAAATATTTTGCGACACCCCCCGGGTATCAGACAGAATGCGTTTTTTGCAGTGAGAGGCGCCTTTTTAAATTGTTTTCTTTTGGCAGTTCTGCGTGCTGTTAATGCGCCCTGTGCGCATCGCATATTGGCCGCCTGCTGCGCCTTGCCTTTATGAATGAGCGCTCTGAGCGCACGGAGTTGAAAAAAATTAAACTCGTGCCCGACGTCATTCGCATTTTTTTCCCATTGTCCAATCTAATTTACAGTTGCTTGGACTGTCCGGACTCTCCCCGACTCATCCTAAAATAAGCCTTGAACCTACCATCAATAAGACGAAGCTCCTGGACCAATTGGTGGCAGCCTACTACGTGCCCACACTGATCTCAGTTTCCCTGTCTTCTGCGTATTTGTTAAGTTAATAAAGCAACTGGATGGTGTTTTTATTATTGCTGGAGATTTACAGTACATCAAACGGTCACATCCCCACCAGGGAAACAATACCCTGGACATTGTTTACACAAATATTTCTGGCAGCTACAAAGCACTCCCAACCCAATTCCCATTTTGGTCCATCAGACCATATTTCTCTGCTTCTCCTGTCCAGTTAGTCCCAAATGAATAAAAAGATCAAATCATCAGTAAAAACAGTCAAAAGTGTGGACAAATAAGCAGCTTTTCAGTGAGATGATAAGGAAACCTACAACACCACCAGAGAGACAGAAAGCTGGCATAAAGGAGGCGAAGTGGAGACATCAGCAGAGACTGGAGAGAGACCTCAACACCAAAGATATGTGCAGGAGATCAAAAATATCACAGGCTACAAAAGCACTCCCATCATGTGTGAGGCCACATTACCAGATGAGCTACAGAGTCAGCTGTAAAGTCTATTCCAGCTTCAGAGGACCGGCCACTGTTAGTATTCACAGTAGATGTGTGAAAGTGCTGCTGAGAGTGAATATGAGTAAAGCTGCTGGACCTGATCACATCACTGGCCATGTACTAAAAACCTGTGCCAATAAGCTGGTTGATGTTATTACTGAAATTTTCAACATCTCACTCTGCACCTGGATACGGGACTTCCTCACAAACAGACCTCAGACAGTTCGGATAGGCGGACACACCTCCTCCATTCTAGTGCTCAACACCGGAAATCCCCAGGGCTGTGTGCTCAGCCCCCTCCTGTTCACGCTGTACACCCACAACTGGATCCCCCGACATGGAGAGAACTCTGTTGTGAAGTTTGAGACAACACCACCATCATCGGCTGGATTTCAAACAACCATGGAAATGGAAACTGATAATCTTGCAGAGTGGTGCTCAGAGAACAACCTACTGCTCAAAGTCAGCAAAACTAGCTGATCGTTGATTTTAGGAAAAAGCAGATAAAGACACACAATTCTGTCTACATTGGTGGAGCAGGTGAACAGTTTTAGGTTCCTGGGAATCAGCATCACAGAGAACCTGACATGGTCATCTCACATCCTCACGCTAGTGAAGAAAACTCATGTTCTTGTAAACAGAGGAGCAATACAAAAGCATTTTGACTGAAAACATCAGCGACTGGCATGGGATGTGTACGGCCCATCATAATTGGTAGGTGAGGTGCATGCTGAGCCTAAAGGATACTAAAGGACAGTACCCACCCAGCCACAACCTGTTCACCAGCCTGAGATCGCCTAGAAGAGGTGGTCTCGGCTCGATTCCATAGGAACCCTGGAGCGGTTCGTTTGCAGTGAGAACACAGCCGGCCCATGAACCGGTACAAATTATGTGTTGCCTATGGCAACCAACGCCAAAACATCACTTTTCAACAGCTTCGGCAGCGTATTTTGCTAATTTGTTGCGATATGTTGTTGTGGAATATACAGGCCTAGGCTTACTGCTGTCGGAGTTTTTTTTAACTTTGTGCGGCACTGCTCGACGGAGGATTCACAACCCCTCTCTTTCATTTTATCACTGACCCTCTTGTTAGACTGCAGTGTTCTTGTGTGTGGTGTGCAACATCTGGGGAGATGTGTTCCGACCAAACATCTGTTTCACCACTTTGCAGCGCCAAGTCCACCTGCGATTCATTCTGTGTTACTGGTGTCATGGAGAAGTCCCCCAATGGAATGCGCGATCTGCACACATGGGGTAGTGACGTAATGGCGTAAGGAAAGCCCCGGAAGGGTGTGCGATTTGGACCGCTTTACAACATTCGGAACAAAGTATCTGTTCCGGAACAAAACAAATCGATCCAGGTGTGAAAGCACCCTAAAATTCATCCTCAGCACTGCACCATGTAAAATAGATTATTATTATTATTGCTGTATACAATATTAAAATTTTTGTAGCATAAAGGGAACTACAAACTGCATCTCATCTTACAAATGACAATAAATTTACCTTGTACCTTGATTTCATATACTGACACAGTGCAATCAATAAAACTGCGTAGGGCTGGGGCGATTCGTCGTCTTCAGTTATGGAAATATGTCAAATTGCATAATGTGCGTCGGCGCATCGCAATGATGTGATTCCCCTGGAGAACAAGCTGCAGGTAAAAAACCTTGCCTTCCAACATTTAAAGTTTGGGAATATTTTAGACAGAGAGCCAACAACATGGTGCTGTGTAAGCTTTGAAATTGGAAATGGCTTAGCTGCACCTTGTCAGTGGGATGAAAGTATCAGGATTGTTGCAACACAGACCATTTCCCTTGTAACACAGAAGTCACTTACCGGCGCATACTGCTCTGCTGCCTACTCTATCTGCTATTAGCTCATTAGCTCAGTTAGCGGCCCTATTAGCTGATTCTACCCGGACTTGGAGCTCTAATTACCGATGAAGTGTTGGTGTTTGTTTACAAGGTGTTTGTTAAAGGAAGATGTTTTCTGGATGGTGGCAGAAGACCCAATGAGGAATGCTGCCAGGGAGCAGTGAACAGAGCACTCACCAGCCTCCCACTGAACATGGACCAGGACCAAACACAGCCTCTGAGACTGACGTGGCCAGTTTGACAACAAGGAATACAGTACAGAGTTGGTTTAGGCGGAGACGAGATAGGCGACAAGCAGAAGAGGAAGCAAGTTAATTTGTAAGTAATGTTATACATCACCATCAGTGTTTAGTCTTGTGAAGTTAGTAGTGTTTTATACAAAACACAGTCCACATCAGAAAGGCTAGAGTCATGGAGAGATGTCCGCTTTGTTTAGTAACTGACAAAGCCAACACAGAGTTGGCTTTCATCCTAATAGACAGGTAAACTAACCTTACTGCAAAGCATGTGAAACATTTAAGATTTTGTGCTTTAGTTGGGTTAAGTTAGTTAACGTACGTTCCCCGGAGTTGTAGCCCTACTGGTTTTCAAACTAACTGTTTGCCATTCGCGTGCGCTAGTGGTGTGCAGCAGCTGCGGACTGCCTCCATCCCCAGATTCGTCACACATTCACATACATATTAATGGTGAGTTTCAAGTTGCATCTTTAATCTACTGCGGAGCTCATGATTGTGTAAGTGAGCATTACATTATAGCCACCTACAAAAAAAGAAATGAAAAAAAATATACTTTATGCAAGATTGCGTCAAGCTGGGTTCGAACTCACTAGAGCAAAAATGATACCTGCTCATAGCCTGCTGTAATGCCTGCGAGCTAGCCAAACAATCACGGATCTTTATCTTCCAGTCAGGTATTGATTAAGCACGTCAGCATCTAGGTAACATTTTGTTTGGGGCTGATCTGAAAACAATTAGTTATCTTCTTACAAGTAACCCGTGTTTATTAATGTTTTTTTTCTAATTGCTACAGCAATATTGACGCCAGAATTTTAAAGTAGGCTGTTCTTGTGTAGGGGGCTGTAATGTAGTGGTAAATATTGCCATAGCCTTGAGAAAAAAAACCTTGATGAACATGTTTAGTATTTTGTAAGATCGCTCTTACTGCGGTCTGACTGTTAAAAAGTGTGGCAACAATCTCATCTCATAACATTCAGTCTAGCTCACTAACAGTTTCGTTATCATCCAACACATTTAGCTGTGCTGACATTGCCAACCCTCTGGTGAGAGATCCACATATAGTTATTGAAAAGGGTCAGGGCTATGTCGTAGTGTCATGTAACGAGTGTGGATTAGTTCAACCTCAAGCTGATAAAAATATTACAGTAATGTTGCAGTGGTATGAGAGTATGAGATGTACCAACATTTGAAGGACCTCTATTTACAGTGTCAAATCTTCTCTGCTCTGTCACTATTTTTCAGACTGCTCAGCTCCTGTAAGACTCTACCACAAAGTGTGTTATGTAAATTTTATACGCAACACTTTTGTTTTTGCCCCCATTTATCATGAGCTGAACTCAAAGATCTAAGACTTTCTCTATGTACACAAAAGGCCTATTTCTCTCAAATATTGTTCACAAATCTGTCAAAATCTGTGTTAGTGAGCACTTCTCCTTTGCCGAGATAATCCATCCACCTCACAGGTGTGGCATATCAGGATGCTGATCAGACAGCATGGGGATTGCACAGGTGTGCCTTAGGCTGGCCACAATAAAAGGCCACTCCAAAATGTTTAGTTCCATCACACAGCACAATGCCACAGATGTCGCAAGTTTTGAGGGAGCGTGCAATTGGCATGCTGACTGCAGGAATGTCCACCAGAGCTGTTGCCTGTGAATTGAGTGTTCATTTCTTTAACATAAGCCATCTCCAAAGACGTTTCACAGAATTTGGCAGTACATCCAACCGGCCTCACAACCGCAGACCACGTGTAACCACACAAGTCCAGGACCTCCACATCCAGCATCTTCACCTCCAAGAACAGCCACCAGGACAGCTGCTGCAACAATCGGTTTGCATAACCAAAGAATTTCTGCACAAACTGTCAGGAACCGTCTCAGGGAAGCTCATCTGCATGCTTGTCGTCCTCATCAGGGTCTCGACCTGACTGCAGTTCATCGTCATAACTAACTTGAGTGGGCAAGTGCTCACATTCGATGGCGTCTGGTACTTTGGTGAGGTGTTGTCAGGTCCTGCCAATATCCGGTAACTTCACACAGGCCAGAAATGTTTTTATAATAATTTTTCATAGGGATGGGAATACGATGCGATACACAATACATGGCTTCAAGATAATGATAATATCATGATACAGCATTTTGTATTCATAGTTAGACAGATATCATGATGTATCATTTTAAGATTGTCTAGCGATATATCGATTATCGCAGAATTGCTGTATCGTGATATCGTTATCTTGAGCCATGTATCGTATCATATCGTGAGGTACCCTGCGATTACCACCCTTACTATGCGAAGTCGATGTGTCGCACTGTGTAAGGCAAATGGTGGTCACACCAGACACTGAGTGGTTTCCGGACCCCCCAATACAGTGAAACTGCACATTTTCCAGTGGCCTTTTATTGTGGCCAGCCTAAGGCACACCTGTGCAATACCCACCGGCCACTGGTAGTCCTAACGACTGTCGTTACAGCGACCAGGAACACTAACGAACCAGCAGTATCGATAACCCTGGCAAACGACCCCACTGAGGTTAAACAGCTGAGTTTCCCTGCCAGTCAGTCAGAACTGAAGAAGTCCTTTGGATGAGGGACGAAACGTCTTCCAGTATCTTCAACCAAGTCCTGTTGCCCCTGACTTTAACCTTCGTTGGATAACTATGACCTGGATGACCATACCCATGCTGTCTAATCAGCATCTTGATATGCCACAACTGTGAGTGTGTGGCATATCACAGCTTTTGACAGATTTGTAAAAAATATTTGAACATTTACAGAAATAAGTATTTTGTGCACATAGAGAAAGTTTTAGATCTTTGAGTTTAGCTCATGATGAATAGGGTCAAAAACAAAAGTGTTACTTTTATAATTTTATTCAGTGTAGAACTATGCTTTGTGGGTGTAGTTACCAGCTTAAGTACATTACACTACAATACTGTAGCAGTATGCCAGCGAGGCTTGAGACATGCTTGACATGATTAATCGTGTGAGTGAACAGTTCAAAGGACAAACTCAGCTGTTCTCTGTTGCATTACCAAAAACAACAAAATCACCTTGACAAATATGACTAATTACCTATCTCAATCATATTTCTAGAATATGCAAGATTTTCATTGTGTACTGAAATTAACAAAAACCAATGGCTGGTTGGAGGATAGTAAAGCCACCTAAACACAGTATGCTTGATGAAATGGTTGCAAGTAATGTTGCAATTTTTATAGTTTATGGGCAGTAACATGTAAATCCTTGTGGATGGTTTGTTCTGTATGTGGTGGGTTGGCTGCAAACAGGTACTGCGATGTCCTGTGTAACACGTGAGTGGCAGTTTAACACCTACCTGTTCAGCCTGGGGCTCATCAGCAGCTACCTGGTCTGCAGATGTGGAGGCGTCTCCCTGGGTCAGTATGGAAGGCTCACTTTCTGCACCTCCGCTCTCACTTGCCTCTCTGGATAAACTGGACTCTGCCTGAATTAACACACAGGGAACTGCAGTCATCTACAAGGGGGCTGGACAATATGTCCTTAAATCTATAATGTGATTAACTCCCATTTACTTTAAGGTACAAGGTAATGTATTTGAGATGAAGTATGTAGTTCCCTTCATGCTACTCACAAAGCAAACATATACAGAAATAAACTATTCAGTATGGTGCAGTGCTGAGGATGAATTAAAGAGTCTCAAAGTCTGGGGAAAAAGCTGCTCTGCAGTCTGGTGGTGCGGCAGCAGATCCTTCTATATCTCTTCCCAGAAGGCAGCAGGGTGAACAGGCTGTGGTTGGGTGGGTGGTGTCTGAGTAGGCACCTCACCTCACCAATATCACTGATGCTCGGGAGATGGGTACCAATGATCTTCTGAGCAGTTTTAATCTTTTAATTTAAATGTGAAAAATCTGTGCAGGGAGCATTTAGTTTCATTGACAGCACCAAGAGTGAAAAAAACAGACTAGACTAGAAAATACAACACATTTTTTTCACAATTGTGATATGAGTAAATACTGTATAAATGCTTAAGAGATTCATAGTAGTTTATTGACCAGCTTTAACATGTCACAAATCAGCCTTTTCTGGCCGAGTGGACTGAGCAAAAGGAAAGTACCAGCAGACATTCCTTTTGTAGCTTGCTCTGTCAGCAGCTCTTTTGCTCCTAGGGTTAAATGACTGAACTGTGAATCAAACGTGACTCGTAACTGCCAGTGTTTGTACCTTGAAGTTAATTTGCTGAGCCAGTTCTTTAGCCTTGTAGTCCTCTGCGCTGGGGTTGCTGTTTGGGGTCAGAGCCAGGAGGGCAGAGCGCATGGAACAGCCACACGTCTCACAGCAGAAGTCCTGAGACCTGCCGGATAGCAGGCGGAACATGATGAGGTTTACCAGCCAGCTTATAGAATAATTACATTTTCACATGTCACACTACATGTACACAATTACTTTGGCTCTTGCTTATGATTCATCATGAAGTGCAATTAGGTTTAAAATACAAGACATGAGAAGATTAGGTTTTCACAATGACACCCTGGCTATCACAAATAAATAACTGAGATGAATAAAAATTCAGTTATTTCTCAACCTGGGTCTAATTCTCATAAATGTCTTTTCTGTCTATTCATAGTTTTTAGTCACGTGACATGCGCGGCGACTTGGAGGGCAAAATAACAGACCAGCATAGCGGCTCACACTGCGACTCCCCCATACAGACGCCACAAAAGCAGTCAAATTTTTGGATCACCTTTCAACTTAAGAAAAAGAAAAATATGAACACGAACTGCAAGTGTTGGGCATATCTGATCCGTATAACGTTACAGCATCCGCTGCAGCATTTCTACTGTTAAAAACCTCCAGGTCCCTGCTGCCTCTCGACTGCGGGAATGTTTAATTTTACCTTCTGGGGAATCCCTCACCTAACACCCCAAGCTGGTCTCCTCCTCGATTACTAAATCCAAAAGCACAACAACCATCCAGAATTTTGGCTACGCAAAAGTAACAAACTCAAAGTAACAGTGTATCACTTGCATATTGGTTGGCAGGCAACGGAATATAACTTTTTTGCCCTCCAAAGGAGCGTTTTACTTGGAATGTGACGTCACATGAATACTATGAACATCTCCCTCCACCTCCATTGTACAGATTTAGGAAATGCGACTAGAGCAAAGCAGAGTTTATCTGGGCAAGCATAGCTGTTTAAAATAAACATAAAGTTCTGACGTAGAAGCAGTGGTAGCAGCTGCTATGAGAGGTTAACCTGGTGCGGCATTCAAAGAATTGATTTACATCAACCTCTACCGCTAAGTCAATGTAGCTAAGTATCTAGCTAGCTATGTAGGAAGGTGATGTCGCCATTCTTAACTCCATTTACAGTACAAAGCTCTGTCAATCATTTCTCCAGCTGGTGGAAAAGACTTCAGTGACCACAACATCAGATCTTTTTCAATCACAAATCTGATGTATGGGGAGTGATGCACAGATCTGCAACCATGTAAACATAATTTATTTGGTAAGTTCAATGGCTAAAATTCTTTAAAAAATAAAACCTGTTGTGATAAACCTGAATTCCTTAATCTAAACCCAAATCTAACCTTAACCCTAAAATCAATTCCTAGTTGCCAATCAGCTCCTTGAAGACGTAATGGAAAAAACACAGAGAAAACTACTGTGAAGGAGTGAACAGTGTGTTCCATACATGGCCACAGTTTATATTTGTTGGCTGATGGTCAGAGAGTGCACCGTGGTCAACATGAACAAAGAAAGATAAACCAGACAAAGAGCTATGATTTAGCCGGGCATTTAAATGTTATGTTTCACAAAAGGTAGCAACCTGTACAGAGGGTGGCTCACTGATTTATCTGCCAAAAAAATCTACTGTCACCAGTTCCTCGGCCAGTGGTAATTTGGCACCTTGATTGGCATTATGAAGCTATAAAGATTTTTTGAAAGAGCTGGCCATAGTTTTCATGGCTCTATAACTCCTGTAAACATACTTGCAGAAAACCCAGCTTCAAAAGTCTGTTTGTATTGCTGGCTGCCTGACAGGTTTGTTTCTGCCTTCACTGCCTGTGGTACATTCACATGCTGGGCAGAGGGGCTAAGGGCCTCATATCAGCCCTGACTTCGGTGTTCAGTGCAATACTGCTAAGACATGGATTAACTCAGCTGCCTAGTGCAGTCATGTGGACAAAACATAGCAAAGCAAAAAAAAACCAAGAGGGATATGAAGATTTGCCTTAGAAAAGCTAATCATTCCTTGCAGCAACAAATGGACTGATGTTACAGCTGTGAAGAGGAGGGATGAATCATGCTCTGAGGAACACCACGTCATCACGGTGGAGCTCCTCAGGCTAAATGTGGCAAAATTGAAATTGGATCTATTCAAGGGAAGTTAAAATGCAGCTAAGGAAAAAAAATGGGTTTATTAGGCATCTGACATTTGGCAAGGAACAGTAAATGATCACTTACACCTCCAGTCACTATGTCACTAGACTATGACAGTATGAGTTTAAACAGGCAGCTTATGTCTCCAAAAGTGGACGCTATGCAAAAAGGCTCTGTGGCTGGTTGATGGTTGCTCCATTCTTGGTTTTTAAAATCTGAGATGCATACTGAGAGGACAGTGGCATGTTTGAGATGATGTCGCTTTCATTGCTTCAGGAGTGTCGTTGCTGAAATGTAATTTCACATTTAGTGTCATTTAGTGGCAGAAAGGCTTTAAGGCATCCGTATGCTTGAAAGAAAGTGCTTGTCGGATTGTCAAACAGCATGTGAAACAACCCTTTCCAATAGTGGAATTGAGGGGGCTATATCAGACTATTGTAATTTTCCAAAACAGACAATTCCACAATCTCTTTCTTCATTCTCTCCTACTTCCGTAGCGTTTTGTGTGTACAACAGAGTGCAACAGCATGAATACTTTCAAGGACAATGCCCAACAGTGTGCTGTTGTCTTCATCAAGTCAAAACGAAAAGCAAATAAAAGACAGTTTTCTTGGGATAGAGATTGGGGAGGCATCAGGACACAACAAGGAGGTTATGACAGCTTTTCGCCCGGCCTTTGTGAGCAGCCATTTGGAAGGTTCTTGCCTTTGGACGTGGATGACACGTCGCACATCACAGTACATTTGAAGCATACTTAGGACTTAAGGCCATGTTCAGATGACTTAGTTTCAAAAAAATGTACCCTCTTTTATTTCATTGAGACCACTCTGTTGGCTTAGCAGGGGTCCCAGCGCAGAGGGCCTCCACAAAATATTGGACCTTACCAAAGTCCTTAAAGGCAAGTCATTCCACTCGCCTGCCATCTTGGCAATGTCATCTATTTCAGACTATCAAGACCAGGTTCCTAATTGAATGAATGGGAAGAGAGCCAGAACTGCACTTCTGCTGGTCACCGGGGACATAAAAACTACATGCATAATCAGCAGTAAAATCTAATAAAAATCGCAGAAAACTTTGCCCCAAAATAAGGTTTAAAAAGTGTTTTCCCTACTGGTTACGCATGTGTCACTACTACGACGCATGTGCACTCAAAGTAAAACGGACCCTTACATCAGTGGAACCACACGATTGGCTGAAATATGTTTTCCGCTTTGGCTGTAAAATGCAGACAATTGGCTGTCTAGTGGGAGGGGCGGAGGAAAAAAGTGGAGTAGAAACATAAATGGCCGGCTGTGGTCGATTAATAAGAAGGTCCCCGGCTCCTCCAGTAAAATTGTCATCAGCGTGTGCATGTTTGTCAATGTGGTGAATGTGACATGTAGTGTAAAGCGCTTTGAGTGGTCTGAAGACTAGAAAGGCACTATAAAAGTACAGTTCATTTACCATTACATACATTATTTTGTAAATGTACAGTTTACTTTACAATTGTTGTCAAAAGGATGAAATGATATTTGCCGTCAGTTAAATCCTGTTTCATAGTATTAGAAACTGCTGCACAATGTCTGATGCCTGAAACTCATGAAGCTATATTAAAACTGGCCTTCCTGGATTGAATTTCATCGTCTCCCCTGTATCTGTGCTCATTCATACTCTCACACCAATGCATGCCCTTGCATTTCTTAATGCAGTGCCAATTTCAGTCCGAACGCCAGCTATCAACTAACTAACTAACTAAGGAGGAAAACATTCGTCTGACATAATATTACAAAAAGTACGGTCTAGACCTGCTCTGTATGAAAAGTGCAATGAGATAACTTCTGTTATGCACTTGAGCTATATGATTCAAATTAATCATCTGAACAGATAACTAAGAGTACGGTTTCCTTCATTTTGCCCAGTTACATCCATAATTTATTTGTTGGATTGTCAAATATTAATGCGTATCGTACTATTTATAATTTTATGATACTAGTACCAAAAGCAGTCCCCTTAAAATCATACCGATACCAAAGAGTACTTCATTCGATACCTTGCATAACATGCCACCTGTTGAAGCCACAGTAGATTATTGGTATTATTTAAAGCCTGACCAATATGGGTTTTTGAGGGCCTATGTCGATATTAAAGTATAAAAGGAGGATAAAAGGAGCAGACTTATGAGCCGATATTTCGATTTTGAGAGTAGACCCCTTTACTGTATAAACTACATTTAGAATAGGCCGATATTGAAAGCTGGTATGTATGTGGGCTATAAAACCTTTTCCTAAATGATTTATGTTAATAAAATAGATTACGGTCTCAAAAAGTGAACACGTAAACAATTGCACATCAGTAAATATTTGCTGCTGGAAGGTGCAACTTTTTCAGTGAGAGAGAATGTGTATGTGTACTTCACTTTACACATAATCTGCCATAATTTCAATGTAGCACATTCACACCTAGTTCATCCCTTTAACAGCACTCTTTAATTCTAACCAAAGCTACGTGAAACAATTTAACCATCATCTGTATAAATCATGCCGTCTAGGATACAGTGAGCTGCTGTTGCATGCATCTAATATTAAATGACTGTCTACAACGAGGACCTGCAACTTTGAGATTTCATTTAACGTTATAACTATAACCAGCGCCGCTTTGACTACATCTACAAAGTCACAAAAAGAGGAGCTACAGAAAGCCGTGTTATTATCTTATATCTTATATTATCTGCTCACGTTTATTTACATGTCCACTCTGGTTTAATCATTTCTGACACGCCAACTATAACTGCAGACAGGCGGATGGCAGATATATTTAGAATAAGTCAGAAACTATAGTTTGGCGGCTCATCAATGTTAGTGCTCCTCCACTGATAAACATGGCATTAGCTTTGTGGCTAATGTAGCAACGGGCAGCTTTAGCTGCTGTAAGCAATGTTAGAGAATATTTAGAAGTGATGAACTAGGGAAAAATGAGAGGACCGTTAATTAGAAATAACACACTGTTTCAGAAATAAATCTACAATCAAGTCTGTCAGCAGCGTAGCCTCAACCACAAAGAGACCCAGGTTCAACTCCCCACTGTGACACAACCACCAATGTGTCCCTGAGCAAGACACTTAATCCCTAGTTGCTCCAAAGGCGTGCGACCTCTGACAACAAGTGAATAAATGTAATGTAATGTAATTAAACATACTGCTGTGAGCCAGGAGAGGGCATAGGGAGGCTAGGCAGGAATGGTCCTCGCCATTGAGGCCAGCTTTGTGACTGGCCCTAGCATTAACCCCCATCCCAGGCAGCAGGGCTCTAATTATTATTGTTGTTATGGAAAAGCAAGGTGACCTTTTCTTTTCTTTTTATTGTTTGAAATAACAGTTATATAAAAATATTTGAAATCGGATCGCTCCTCCTCCTAATTAGGTTATTCATATGCGTAAAATCATCAGAGGAAGTAAAATAGTTTAGTGACCACTGTGAGTTGTGGAAAAAGAATATAAGTTAAGTTTTTGATTTTGTTTGTCTGTTTGTTTAAAGTCAACCACTAAGAATAATTTTGTTAACTTTGGATCAATAAATCCTGAAGAACTGAACTGAGAGATGTCCGCCAGTGCTTTTTCCTTTAGTGGAAAGTCACAGACTCCTCTAAAAAGAAGAAAGCTTTCCCCCTGGATCACTACAGGCAATTCATAGGAGTCTACAGAGTTAACGTGAATCTTTTGTTCTGTGAATGATCGATTGGTAAAACCATGTAACATGACCATCAGTTACTCCACTATGTCCTTACACTAAATTACTTTTATCAACTAATATCACGATATATCTAGTGACAGATCTCCTCCTGTATATGAAATGTGGACTTCCCAGACCTCCACAAAGCCCCATGTGTTTGTCTTGCTATAACACATCCTGGCTAACTTCCTGAACAATTACCTTGTCAGTCACAAACTCGGCAAACTCTGAAATCATTAGACTGCAGCCCTTTCCTGCTGTGCAGAGGTCCTTCTCTGACTGACAACTCTCACACTCACCATGCGCACAGAAACAGGAGATGAGAAACCAAAGAGAGGTGCTACCTCAGCCTTAGACAGAAGAAAAAAATGAATAAAAGGATTTCCATCAGGGAGATAAGCAGCTATATATTTATAGCGAAGTGCGTCTTTGTGCTGTGTATCATCTGCATGTGCTAATGAAACAGCTGGCACCTGTCTCATCTGCTAATAAAACAGCGACTTTAGCTGGACCCTCTCCTGTTGCAATGTTTTCAAGGGAAACGTGGTGTGAAATGAAGAGTAACATGCCCGTTCATGCTCCCTCCAGGGACAGGGTATGTTGGTGAGAATGAATTTGTCACCTTGCAATACCAGGACTGACTTGAGTGCGCTCCTATCCCTTTGTGACTAGGCAGTTATTAGTGCAAGGGCATGCCCACTGACACTCAGATGCTGAATGATTACATTACATGCTCTTATGGAGTTAGCTCTGTTAATGCCATCTACTGTATACAGCATCATGCATGTAATGGCGGTACTGATAACTTCCTCAACCTGTGTGGCTATTAATCTACCATGCAAGATAAAATCATCTATATTATACACACTGTTCCACACCATTCCCCATACTCACCTCATCATTCTCTATACATAACAGAGGATACACAAAACCTGCTCCGCAGAGAGTAAACATTGGAAAGAATTTAATCTAGCACATCTTACTTTTTGGCAAGGGCCCTCCTCTCTTCTGGGGTATAATCAAGAGATCCTATTGCTCCCTCTCCTTTTGTTGGCATGAATCCGATTATAGCTATTAGGGCGGTTCGGACTGGAAGAGAAACAGACAAGAGGAGAAAAAACAAAGAGGACATGAGAAAAACTTAAAACAGAGCACGTTCAACATTGCTGGGTAGAACAGAAGGTTAAATTACACGACAGGCTGCACATGTCGTCATGTTCAGTACCCGTGTTACATAAGAGGGAATGATGCTTTGTTTTCTGAGCGTAAGCCTGGATTTACCCCTGCTGCCGTGAGGACATCTACCATGAGTCTGTACTCTCACATTCTCCAGCTGGCATGGGACACGTTTTGCAATATGGTCAGGGTCAGGGGCTTGTTTGTGTCTATGTAATGACTGGCTGTGTTTTGTCTGTGCGCCAGTCTATCCAATATACTAAATAAAGCATCTGGAAGCCCATTATATCTGAATGTCTTTGAAAGATAAGCCTACTTTAAAGGTTATCCAGGTTTTTTTGTAATAACTACCAAACACTGACAACATTACATGCACACAAGTATTCTGGTTTTGAGTGTGGCCTTTTACATTAAGCACCAACTTTTTAGGTCAATTTGCATGTTACTTTGCATGTTATTTGACAGCAGAATTGATATCACTGAATACACTTGAAATGCAAAATTTCTTTTGATGAAATGCAGTATTTCTTTTATTTGCTCTGAGGTAGATTTTTTTCCTGCATTTGTCTTGACACAGATTCAGCCACTTACAGTCCCTAATGGCAACAGCTACATGGCCACAGTAACCAAACCAAAACTAAAAACAATTGTGGATCACCTTATTGTTTACATTGAGCAGCAGCCAACACCCTCTGGTAAAGTCCATAAAAACGGCATTGAGGCAATTTTAATTTATTGACGTATTGCTGTATCTAACAGAAATAGATAGAACTATTCGGATAAAACTAAGCAGATTCAACATTACATCATTTGTATACAAGATGACCTTCACAGTTGGGGAAGCTTGCCGAATACTTGGATGGGAAAAACAAGCCTGCTCAAAATGAATATGCTTTCTAGACTGAGGTACCACCTACAGATTCTGCCAAATATTCATCCAAACACACTGTTCGCTAAACTAGATAAAAATGTTCTCCAAATTCTTATGGTAAGGCAAGAAAGAAAAACATATTTGTTTTTATTACTGGACAGCACAATTGCAATACATGTACAAGTGGGTCAATCCAGACAAGGTGAACATGTGGATAAATTTAAAAGCTAGAAACTGGCCAATTAAAATTTTTTTCAGGAATTGGGTTGTTCTACAGAACATATTAGAAGACAACGGCAAACGGATCTGGAGCCTCATATATGAAAAATAACTATGAATCAATCATGAAAAACACATTTAGCATATTGTGGTGTAATACAGATAGGGAAAGGCAGTTTAAAAGAATCGCATAGACGGCATGATACCCCACTATTAAGATTGAAGCTGGGCTTAGGCTCACTCCTAAGTATGAAATGTGGTACTGAAGTTGGTACATATGTACACATGCTTTGGAAATGCATGAAGATGTAACAGTTCTGGAAAGATGAGGTGGTCAGAATGTTGGGTTACGAGGTGGAACTGTCCCCTCTTCAATGTATCCTAGCAGGAGACATGGACAACTTAGAAATCAGTCACAATTCAAAGCTTGTCAGAATATTATTGTACATAGCAGCTCCCTCAATAGATGATTGGCATGCGGAACTAATGAGACCACTTCCCTTGAAGAAGCTGACTTATACCATACATGACAATGTGAAGGGTCAAGATATGGCATCCATCATTAATGCTTGGGACACACTGGACTGAACTTCCTCCCACCTGCATGACAGTCTCAGGGGTGAATTTAATGAAAGACACAGGTGATTTATCTCTCCAAACGGGTCAGTAGAACTGCTGTATGCCCTGTTTTTGTTTTTGTTGTTTCTTTGTTTTTGCTTTGATCTTAGTCTTTTGTGTAAGTGTGGTTACTGCTGTGATGTGCTTGTGTTTAAGTTTGTAAAAACAAAATGTGGTTCCTTATATTGGAACACAACATGATCATGTGGATTAAACCTTAATAAAATGATCTTGAAAAAAATATACACAATTATACAATTATAAAAACACAAAATAATATCAACTACAAACAGACCAGGCAAACAGCTTGAGAAAAAGCTACAAACATATTCACAAATAAATATATATTCATAAATGGCTCCAAATAAATAGGAATATGTAAAATATAAAAATGTAAATCTTCTCCAAAGTGACATCAGAGGGAATGTTTGAATTACTTAGCCACACTTTATTAAATATGTAGGCGTTGCATATCAACTACAGCAGCAGCCAACAGTAGTAATCCGTGAGCATGTTGCTCTCCTCTCTCCTTCTGTTACTTTCTGCAGGTGTTTCTGCATCCAGAACTGTAGAGTCAGGATCTATGATTGCGAGCCATCAACTGTCTCCATGTTCCTGCACAACCACCACTACAACAATTATTATTATCATCTTCATTACTTATCATTAATTAAATTATATAATTTTTATGTCTTGTCATTGCTATTATTATTGCTACTGCTATGATTAATATTACTATTCAAATATTTATGACTATTAATACCACTACCACTGCTATTACTTTACATCTCTATGTGGAATTTGCATTGTTCTACTGTATGTTCTCATTCCTCCTGCTTTTTCTCTCCACCTCCACCTCTCCCAACCCAACCAAGGCAGATAACCGCCCACCCTGAGTCTAGGTTCTGCAAGAGAGAGAGAGAGAGAGCGCGAGAGCGAGAGAGTAGGAGAGGGGGAGAGGTAATACAAAAACAGTAATGGTGGTAGTGGTACAGACAGAAAATGAATAATAATATTATATAATATTAATGACAATAACAATAACTGAAGCAACGAGGTCTAGACCTGCTCTTTATAACAAGTGATAGATAACTTCTGTTATGATTTGGTGCTATATAAATAAAATGTAAATAAATTGAACTGAACCCTGGAATCACCACAGCTGGCTTGTCTGTGGCGTTCTGAACTAAACTGCAATTATCCAGCCGGGCCTCCTGTGGTCATTCCAAACGGGATAAGACACAACTTGCACCCAACCCAGCAGGGTGAGCCAAATCTCTAAGGAATATCGAGACATGTGACCTGCAGTATGTTGGTAAAAAGAGGTTTAGCGCAACTTTTGTCTTTGATTTAATTCTGTTATTGATTTAAACATTTTTTTGATTATGAGAGGGAACCAGTAGGGAAAAATGCTTTGAGGAAGATGCACTGTCTCCCACTGAGTTCCTTCTGATTGAAGTCCCATGCTGAGAAGTAACATGAAAGCAGAACTCAGCAAAAGGATGGATCATCAGTAGTGAACTAAAAAGAGTTCTTGGTAGGAATAAATTATAAGTTTTGACTCTGGAGGTAAGAAAATATGCCCTTTTTCCAACGAAGAGGCTCACCATTAGGTACTCAATAAATACTGTATAATTTGCACAACCAACACAAAGGATATAAGGTTAAATCTAGAAAATTTAGGACCCCAAAAATCATCTGCAAATCATACATGATTTGTATTGGTTTGGTGGTGCTTTTGGTTTTTACATATTTCAACATATCAACAGAATATGAAGATTCTCCATGTTTGCTTGTTCTCTTGGCAAATTCAGCATAATGCACATTTTCACCGCAACAAGTCATGTGGTACACACCACTGCTGCTCTCCTTTTAAGAGCAGAGTCACTTTTTAACTGAAAAATAATCTTCAGTCACTAATCATTTTCACTTCCATTTTGACCAATTTGTGATTGCTGTTAAGCTAAAGTTCCTGCACGAATGTTTCAAAATTAAAGACTGCTAGCACCTCAAATGCCATTATTCCTTCTGTTCCTTTTAAACGTTTTAGTGGCATCTAGTGGTGAGGGATTCGAATTGCAACCAGGGTCTCACATTGCATTCAGGTGTTCCTAGGATAGTTCCATTTCCCGACCTGTGAAGTCGCTCTTCCGACTTCAGTATGAGTTCATGTTCTTGGAATGTGGAATCAACATGGACTCTACTCCAAAGATCTGTTGGATTAGCATTATCAGAGCATATACAAAACTCGCAAACATCTAGTTCACTCTACATGGACAGCAAATTAACTGTTATAACAATATTACAAATAGCATGTTTGCAAAATATATATATGCAATACGTGATTTCTCAAGAATCAAAGTTTGGATTACTTCTTTACAGGTCTGGACGATTAATTGAAAAGTAATCCAAACCAAACATCAGAGCTTCTAATCGACGTAATTTTACCAAGTCAGTTATTTATAAATATTTTCCCAACAGTGTGTGTTTATGTACTTTCCCCTTGAAAACAAACTACTGCGTGTGTGGTCACGTGAAAAATTAACACCTGACTCCACACTGAACGAGACATTTTTTTGGGCGACCAAAATGCTACCATTAACTTTCATGAAATGAAAACAGACTGTGAAAGGGTCAAAGTTTTTAGACAAAAACACAGACAAGTTCACCACTAGTCAAATGTCCACAGTGCAGTGTGTTGCGAGTTGCCTCTATCCTACTGTAAGTAGTTTAATTTACCATTATTTATAATGGAACCGGACTTGCAACCAGTGGTTGCCCCCTGCTGGCATTGGCTTCACTTTTCAGACCTGGCGGTTGCTGCTTGTGTGGTAGATTATGCTGAATTCACCATGTGAGGCATGTGGTAAGCGTTCTGACACATATTGTTGGTGGTTAAGATCCCCACCACTCCACTTTAAAGTACTTAAAGTTTCTATGATAAAGCGCTATATAAATGTAATGCATTATTACCTCCAGATATTATTTGAGAACCTGTCATTATCTGAATACTGGCATTTATATAGTGAGTGATACCATTTTCCCACTCCACAAATCATTAATCACAAACTATTAATATTTTTCCAGACTAAACTCAAACTTTTTCTTTAAGTATACATACTGCTCCAAGAGGGCTGCCAGGTCTCTGGATGATGCCCAGAGATGCTCAGACAAATCTTCTTCCCAACTTCGAATCTTCCATTTGGCTAGAAGGAAAGGCAATAAAAACAAGGCTGAGGTAAGTATGTGGGGGGAGATAAATTAACAAACAGACAGATCTGAATGTTTGAATCAGCTGAGAGTGTAGAATGAGGAAACAGGAAGCTATTCTGCAAAAGTAAGAGTTTTCAAATAATTCCTGCAAACTGAAAAAGAAACATTATCAAACCAGGTCTGGACAATGAAAAGGTTTGTCACAACAAGTCAGAGTACTCTGGCTTTCATCAGTCTGTCATTAGTGCAATTGTCATACAGCTGTCTGAATATAATACGACAGTATCATATTCTCACAACACCAGTGCAGTTCCTTCTGACAGTATGATGACAGCCCAGGCTTTGATCTGACAACTGTCACTATGTGTGCTGCAAGAAGAAATGGCTGCGGGTTAAATGACATGCTGTCCATTTTCCACTCTTTGATCATCTGATTTGACAGCTTCCTGTTCCGCTTCAGCTGAAGAATAATTGGAAGCGATTGAGAGTTGGCCTTGGTCTGTGTCTTACTGTGAGGAGGATGATGCTGGGGGGCTTCATGGGGTACTCTGGGGGAAGCACGATCCTGCCGTGGTAAACTCCGCCATCAAAATCGGAATCTGGGGGCCCGCGTACAGAGAAGTGCCATTCAAAGAGGTTATCCTGCAGAAAGAGAAAATGCCACATTGAACACATAGTACAGATATGTCCATCAAGAAAGACCAAACCCTTTCATGTCTGTCTGATGTCACAGCACTGGCAGTGACATGTCTTGTGGAGCATTACCCCCACAGCTGTTTGTTGTGCCAATGGTGAGGAGTTATTTAATTTATATAATAGGGCAGTTTACAATTAAGAAAGTCAATCACAGAAAGCTACCTTTATATGTGTCATTTAAAATAGTACTTGTTTTTTATTACTGTACTATTTGTATGTATTGTATGTATTCTTGTCGTTAATTATAATATTTCATATTTATCAGAATACATTTTATTATCAGGTTTTCAGGTTTGCCTTGGTGTTTGGTATGTACAATAAAACACATAAGGAGGAAATAACAAGAAAGGCGAAACTGCAACAGTCAGGAACAGAGGGTGGGGAGTTTGACTGGGGTGGTACACTTGTCAAACTGACTTTTGTATGTTTGCCCCTTCGCTAAGCCACGCCCCCTTAGTTACAGTTTCTAAGTCCAACAAACTGTTGGACCTGTCGGACTTTTATCACAGTGCTGCCACCGTCCATTACTGCTCTCCCTGGAGAAATATTGTCTATTTGTTGGGAAAAAGCGACCTCAGAAAGAAGCAAACAGAAATTTTTGCATTGTGCATTTGAAGGTTGTATTCAGGCTGTCAAACTGACATGAAAAAACAATAAGCTAAAGCTAGAAGCTAAAGCCAAACATTACTGATCACAGAGTAAAAGTAAACCACCGCATCACCTGACGATTATGACGATACTAAGGATCAACACTGTTCCTGTACAGCTGGGTAGGTCTCTGTTCACTATTACAATCATTAAAAAGCAAAAACAGTAGGGCTACACAACATTACATTCAGTAGTAAGTTGGCAAGCGTTAGTTAACTAACATTACATTAGGAACAATACACAGCCTGTTTTAGGTTTTGGAAAGGGAATAAATCGTACTTCTCCTTTTCTGATGCACAGTTTCTTCCTCCAAATGCCTGCATTATTAAACGATTTAATACCCGCTGTCTTACGAGACATTCATCTGCGCGGCCCTCTAAAGTCTGCTGACATGCACTCCAGAACACCAATATGAACCTGACGGTGCTCTATGTATAATATCCAGGCAGAAATTTGGAGCAGTTTGTTTTTTTTACCTGCTGTCTGATGACCAATAATCAATAAAATTTCAATCACATGGCTTTTGTTCACAATTTCTGAACAGTTTGAGTTTTTCCTTTGTGAACCCAAACTAGACCAGTTGGAAAATTGAAACTATGTTTCATTCTCGCATTGGTTTGATTCAGGAACCGGACCTTTGGTGTAAACCCGCCCTTACACTACTCAGAAATGCTGTATGCATATTAGTGGGAAAAAAAGTTTTTACACAGTTTGAAATTGTTTTAAGCTTTTGCTATGGTTTTTAACACAGCAAATATATGTAAATGAATGCCATTAGGAGAGTGACAGTGCCTACTGGGATATACATCATGTTGATGGACATTCTGAGCCCAACTCAACAGCATCATTGATGGGTGCATGGACGTGCAGAAATATGCTTTTTTATACCTGTAAGCACACCCAAATGTGATGAGCAAGGTGAGAAGTGAAGCCGCTGGAGGACAGCAAAGATTTTCAGATTTTCAGTGAATGATGCTCTTTTATAGCGTCTAAACATTTTTGATAACAAAGCTAATGTTCATTGTATTGTCACTCCTACTATTATTTAGTTTGAGTTTTGGAACTACAGTTTCCATCATGCTTTGGATGTTGTAAACTAGAAGTGTAATGTTGGTATGATGTCAGTGATTTTTTTTGGTCAGCATTTCTTTGCATTTTGGCAAAAATACTACACTGTAACAATGGATGTACAGACAACAATCAGTGCAATACTAGAGGCTGCTATAACTGTAAGGACTAATTTGCAATGATTTTGGCAGGGTGTGTGTTGACTTGAATGAGGCCAAAAGGCCAAACCAAGGATCTAACATCCACTCGATGGACAACATCACAGCAACATACAATTTTCCCTTCACTCATCAGAAGGAATTTCAGGTTCGGTGTCTTACTCAAGGACACTTCGACTTGTAAAGAGTAGGGGTGGGATAAATAATCGATTCTTAGATGCATCGCGATGCGGACGTGGAAGATGGTGAATCGATTAACAAATGTCTAAAAATCGATTATTAAATATTAATTGATAACGTAATGTTGACGGAACACAAAAAGCGGACACATCCTAACATCTGCCCTGCTCTCTGTCCCCCACACCAGACTCTGGACTTTTGGGGACAGAGCCTTCAGCATCACAGCGCCCACCCTCTGGAGCTGATCCCCACAGAGATCCCAAATGCTCCCTGTCTGGACACTTTCACAAATCTACTAAAAACCCAGCTCTTTACCCAGGCATTCAATCCTGGATGACTTTTTGTTGTTCTGTCACTGTAACTGTCCCGTGAAAGGCGCTAAAAATATTTATTTATTTATGTAACGTTAGCTAAATTAGTAACGAAGTAATATTAATAATCGGCTGTATGTCAGTACTAACTAACCTACTAGTCAAGGGTTGCGAACATCTGGTACAGGTTTAGACTAAACTGGTGTACATCTCTGTCCTGTACACATACTGTACATCCTGATTATTATTTTTCAGTTTTCAGAGGAGTCTGACAGCTGGTTGTTAAGGGGACCATGGAGCTGAGGTTAAAGTAAATTAGGGATGCAGACTAGTCCTTTTAAGCTAATTAGGAGAGGTTTCTTTTGGATTTTAATGTGCAAATTAAATGCTTAGTAATTATCCAGAGATCCTGTCTAGAAAAAATAATGCATCAAGAAGCATCGATAATCGTTTTACAATCGAATCGCAGCCGTCTGAATCGTAATTGCATCGTGAGGTGCCCAGAGATTGCCACCCCTAGTAAAGAGTAGGACCTTGGGATCACATAATCCAGTTTATCGCCAACTGGCACCTTAGCTTCGCCACTGCTGACAGATTATTTAAATCACTTTAACTGGATGTGACATTTGACTAGCTTGGGGAATTGTTTAAGACCTGTCTGATCTTCTTCGTGTTTCTTGGCCCAGCTGCCTTTTATTTTGTGATGGAACAACATCCCACATCTAATTACTTGAATACTATGTTGTTATTACTGATTATTGAGAAATAGAACAAACTACAGAATAAATATTGGCTGTACATCTTCACCAAATACGCTCCGTTAGATTATACAGGATGGGAAAGGGTGTTGTCGTGGGGATCTTCAGCTAAAGTAATATACTACAAATACTGGGCTCTACTGTACACAGTCACTACAGTCCAGTAGTGTCCTGTGGTTAACTTACTTCCAGTGGCTGCGCATGGTAGTGCTCTGTGGGATCCCTCAGCTCAGCAGCCTCTTTCATGAGCCTCTTCACCGCTGGTTATTAAAAAGAAATAGACACAAAAAACTGAGGTTAGTGCATGCAGGGTAAAACAGTTCACATATTCATGATCGTTACATCCTACTACATCCTCAGTGTTTGTAGCAGTACACCACCATGACGTGTGTGGAACCCTACAATTCTACCCAAAAGTACAAGGTTGTAAAGTTATCCTGCTATATAGCAGACACTATACATTAATATAGAAGCAATAATAAAAAATGGTAAACAGAAACTATCATCAGTGGAGCAGTTCTGAGGATGAATTAGAGTTTAAGAGTCTGATAGGGGAAAAAGCTGCTCTGCAGTCTGGTGGTGCGGCAGCAGAAACTTCTATAACTCTTCCCAGAAGGCATCAGGGTGAACAGGCTGTGGCTGGGTGGGTACCAATGATCTTCTGAGATCATCTCCTGCTGCAGAGCCCTCATGTCCTGGGACATATGGATACATTTTTGACTGCAGCTGTTTTAGAAGCCAAAATTCCTGATTTCTCCATGCAAAGGAGTGTGCTGAGCTGTTCCCCTGGGTAACAGGACGTTAACACAGATGGACAGACAAGAGCATGCAGAGGGACAGGGCTCTGTCTGACTGCTGGGTTATAAAAATCTGAAACGATAATCCCCCATGAAATATTCACTAGTTACAGTTTTCTGTCTTTTATGATTAAAAATTATGAAATTATTAATTGATTGATAAAAAAAATTATTTCCAGATTAATCAAGTATGTTGGTTACTGTCCTAATAGTACAGATACGTCCACCCTCCCTCCATGTGTTTTAACAGGCCTTTGTTAGCATCCAGCCTTTATTTGAATGTGCTATTCCTCCTCCTCCTCCTAAAAATGATAATAACCCTCAAACAGTGATTGCCAAGCACTTTGCAGAATACAGATAGGATGAATCTACGCTATTAATGGTATCAGTACATCTGAAATAGAAAGTTGAAAGATTGTTTATTAAAGATAAGCAGATGATGACAGGAGAGGTCTTGATCCTGCTGCGAGCTACAAACACAGCTGAACTTGTAACTCTGGCTCGAGGCAGAAAAAAAAAAGTAAAGTTTTTTTTAAGGGGTCAATCTCTACCCCTGGCAGCATTTTGTAAGTTTATGTGCAGATGCAACATGCTCTCAGAATGAGGCACAGAAGAAACATCTGCTGGCATTAACCCTTGTCATGACCCAGCCTGCAACACACTCAGGCCTGCTGTGTTAATCTGAATACAAACAGAGGGATGGTTACACAAGTCCATCTGATGATGGTGGTGAAGATGATGATTGTGGGGGTGTTTAGGTCTGTGTACCATCCAATCATTCAACTATTCCATTCAATCTAGCAAAAGTTGTATTTCTGTTATTTTGTTAGTACTGTATCTCTGAAATCTGATAATATTCCACTTTTTCACTCTGTGTACTCCTGTGAGGTGCAGCACATGCTCACACTGAAGAGTCAGAAATCCACAAATGTGAAAAAATCACAATCAGAAATTACATTTGTTTTTCTATTTTATTTGTTCATCCCCTTCAGAATGAACACTACTTTCCTTTTTGATGCCCACAAAAAACTAAATTCTGACCGGTTTTTCCTTTTTCGTTTGCCAGAATGAATAGAATCCTTGCATAATTGGATCATACACAGACCTCTTTACTCACTGCAGTGGCAGCAACGGACACAAAGATGCTTCTTGATGTAATGCTGACTACCACGCTGCAGCTACATCAATCAAATAACAGTAGGTGAGTCCTCACAGTTAGGGCACATTAGAGTCCCTCTAGGGCAAAGCCTAGGGTTAAATATCCCATCATTCTTTAACACAAGGTCAAGAGTGACAACAACAAGTGCTTATATCACAGTCACAGCCTCGTGTTAAAGTGCTCATTGCACATTCAAAAGGTACTATTGAGCTAGATCAATTTGCTTGCTTTTGCTGTCTTATGGGCTGGCACTAGAGCTCCAGCTATCAGACACCAGCCCACTGCGGGAGGTAACAGGATGCGGCTGAAAATTGGAAAGTAATTGTGATAAGGAAAGCAGAACTAAGAGGTATTCATGGTGGCAAAATTGGTTTGGAATCCAATCGAGTGTGGACTGCTAGGGTGTCGAGCTGGAAATGGAGACTGTGAGGAAGACGAACAGCAGCAGTGGGGATGGGTGGGAGGGCAAATAACAGGCATAAAAACGAGACGAGCAGAGAGGATGTGGAGGCTGCAGGGGGGAGTGAAGCAGTGGAGCAAAGAAATGGCCTGACACCATGCGGCTTTCATGACACGTGTTCTGTATGATTCTGCCGGAGGACAGACACTCTCCAGTGAAGATGTGAACCAACCACAGTAATCCCACACTGGACACACAAGGACCATGTGAAAAACTGATTCTGTGTAAGACACAATCTCCATGCTAGAGTATCTTGCCCCAAACCTGATCAGAACACCCCTGGTTTAGGCCGTTTTGAATTGCACACACATTTCAGATGACTATATCCCAGGATGATGAAACTCTCCAGTTTTATAACTTGAAAGGAGCCATGTTTTCTGCCTTCTGTCTAAAATGCAAAACTCTCTCATTTGCCAGCTGACTAGCTGTTCAGTTCACTGAAAGACAACTACAAAACAGAAGAGACATGAGCCGCGATACATTTCTACCATAAATAAAATAACAAAGAAATAACATGCTTGGGGAATGTTACTGCTCCAACATAATGGCCTGTGCATTTAATGTTGTAGGTTTGATTCCAGCTTCTGTCATCTCTGCTGTCACTACACATATAAATACATAAATCGACCTTCATCGGTGATAGTCAGTTGAATTTTCTGAAAATGTTAAGCTTCAACTGAAACCCAAAATATGATGAAGCTGTTTGCCCATGTGCCATTGCACATAAGAGCCAACAAATTAAATAACAGACAGGAAGGTCAACTGTGCAGTCATCTGTCAACAGCTCAACACGCAGCTGCAGCGCTCCACACTGTGCACGCCATCCGTCACGAGCAGCAACATAACATTTCAAAATCACCAATGCTGAGTCAGCTGTAGGCAGGCCGCTTACTTGTCAAAAAGACTAACCCACAAGTGTAAGGTCGCAAGTGTGATCCATGCAAGTGCGATCAGCCTATGAGTCCATCAGCTGCTGTTTCCACTTTTCCAGCTCAACTTAGAGTCAGCAGAACAGTGATCACCAAGGATGTCAGCGGATCCTGAAAGATGTTGCCTACATTCTGTTTAGGCTGTATGGTATCGACAGAATCATAAAACCCGATGGTAAATTTCAACAATAATATTTGGATGTATCCACTAACCCCAGTCATATTAATACTCACATTCCTTGATAACTCATCATAACTATTGATAAAGTAATGATTGTAGGTGATTTTAATATTCACGCTGATAATGATAGCCATAGTACTGCGTTATTAGATTGGCTTCTGTCACAGTATATATAAACCCACTAACTTTTTTAACCACACCTTCAACTTGTTCTGGCATTGAAATTGAACATTTGATAGTTTTTTCCAATTGCTGGACCACAAGCCATCGGGCAGTAACTCCTACACTAGATGTCTATCTGATAGTGCTGTAGCTAAATTTAAGGAAGTGATTCCAATAGGGTTGGGGCGATGTCTACACTGAAACATCAGGATGGACGATGTCATCGGGTGCACGCACGCGCAGGGGTCTTATGCGCAGTCGTCTTATGTGCATGTGTTCTCGTGCAGACTTCACTCAGTAAAAAAAATTGGTAGACTATTGGTAGAAAATGGGGCAGATGGGGGGAGAGAGACAGAGAGGTGGGGCAAGCCGGGTGTTTACCTGAGGTGTAGGTGTGTGTGAGTGTGGGGAGAAGAGAATTCCGAGGCAGGTGCAAAGCATACTTAAAAACACTAAACATTTGAGATTGGTTTTGCTGGGGGGGTTACGATCACGATGCCGGCTCAACGTCATGATGTCTGTCACCCATCGACGATGGACGATGGCATCGTCTATCGGCCCAACCCTAGATTCCAACAGCATTTAATTCAGTTATCTATCTCAATAAAACACAGGACTCTTATGCTGACTTCAGTCCCTTTCAAATTGATCATCTTGTTTATAGTGCAGCAGGAGTGCTCGCTGTGAATGACACTCGATTTTGTTGTCCCTCTAAAAAGAAGATAATAAAACAGGGAAGGGTTAGCTCCATGGTCTAACCACAAACCTCATAAATTAAAGCAAACATTGGGGAAACTTGAAAGAAAATGGTGTTACAACTCTCTGGAAGGATCTCTTAGAATCTGGCAAGATAGTCTTAAAACTTATAGGAAGGCCCTCCGTAATGCCAGAGCAGCGTACTACTCGTCATTAATAGAGGAAAATAGGAACAACCCCAGGTTTCTTTTCAGCACTGTAGCCAGGCTGACAGAGAGTCACAGCTCTATTGAGCCAAGTATTCCCATAGCTCTCAGTAGTTACGACTTCATGAGCTTCTTTAATGATAAAATTCTAACTATTAGAAACAAAATCCTCCATCACTTCCTGCCCTCTACCCGTACCAATTTATCTTTAAACTAAGGTAGCTCAGGTACCCATCGATCTTCTCCAACTAAATTATGATAACTTCTTCATCTAAACCATCAACCTGCCACTTAGACCCCATCCCGACTAGGCTGCTTAAAGAAGCTTTACCCTTAAGCCTAGTTCACACTGCACGATTTTTAGCCCAATTTGCCACTCGGCGAGTTCGACGACCATCAGGCTGTGATCGAGAGTAAACCACAACGACTTCAAGACTCCTGTCACAAGAGGGCAAGTTGTGTAGTGTGAACGGCACGGCCATCGGCCGACGCTGAAAGTCATGTAGTCTGCACAAGCCTTTAGTCAGCACCTCTTTACTAGACGTGATTAATCTGTCATTAGTAACAGGCTATGTACCACAGTACTTTAAAGTAGCTTTAATTAAACCTTTTCTTATAAAGCCCACTCTTGATCCAGGGGTTTTAGCCAACTATAGACCTATATCTAACCTTCCATTTCTCTCTAAGATCCTGGAGAAAGCAGTTGCTAAACAGCTGTGTGACTTTCTACAGAGCAATAGTTTATTTGTGGATTTTCAGTCAGGATTTAGAGCTCATCATAGCACAGAGACAGCACTGGTGAAAATTACTAATTACTAACAAAGCACTTAGAATTACCTTGTTGTTGAAATGTGCTATACAAATAAACTTGCCTTGCCTTGAAAATTACTAATGACCTTCTGACTGCATCAAACAAAGGACTTGTCTCTTTACTTATCTTAACTAAGGTGGTTAAATTCCAATTTATCAGCTCAGTCTGTACATGTTAACGTTGAATCCTACATGCACGCCAAAGTTACGGAGTTACACAAGGTTCTGTTCTTGGACCAATTTTATTCACCTCAAATATGCTTCCTTTAGGCAATATTGATACACTACATACATTTACATTGTTATGCAAATGATACCCAATTGCTAAAATAGATATTGTTTAATCACCATATAAACGCTCCAAATGTCCACACCCTGAAAGGGCACTGCACTAGAAGAAACTGTTTTCAAACGATTTGAAGCTATTGCAACCACCTTTGATGGACATGTGTGGCCTAGATGATGTCGGAATGACCAAATGCTGTGCTATTTGTTCAATAGGTGGGGCTGTAGCAGCAGCATCTAACTATAAAGAAGTCTCTGGCAGTCTTTCTGTATGGCTGTCCTAAGCAGCATATGTCTAGGACCGTTCATCCAGTTTCACACCTGGTGGTCGCATTGGTGCGGACTTGAGGGACTGTGAGGTCGATCGGATGAGCGCTTCTTGACAACACTGCAAGCAGCACTTCCGGGGGCCAAACAACCAGCCCACTCCGAACGTTCGTGTTTTTGGCCTGAATACTGAACAGTGCAAAAACTCCCTCAGTACGGTCTCCACATGAGGTTCACAACTTAAATAAGCCCAGAGAACACACACTAAGAAATTGTATCCAACGTTACTTAATAATCGGCTCATGTCAGTGTAACTTAGAGATTTTATTTTGACGACGTTTGTTAACAATTATTGTATGTTAATCAAGAAATGTCAACAGCGAACTGGTGGTTTTCAGCTGTCAGTCATGTTAGCATACTCACAGACAGCTGCGGAACACCAGAACAACTACATTTGAAAGCGAGCTTACCTGGACTCTTCAGGTTATATTTATTCTCCATACTGACAGACGTTGATCACTCTGGTGACGAAGTGTTGTTAAATTCTTGTTGCTAACTCGCTAGCTAGCTTCAAGCTACCTATTAAACGTTAGCTTCACGTAGCAGCCCGGCTAGCTTAACGTTACTTCGGTCCTAAAGTAAGTTATGAGCAGGACAGCTGAAACCGTAGGTCGTCCAGTATACCCGGAGATTCGGTATGTATCTAAGATGGAATATATTTGAATCCAGCCGTCACAAGAACATGAAGTTGTGTGTCAAGTTATTCTGTTTCGGTTTTGAAACTGTTGATGTGGAAACGTAAACAGGAAGTGACTGTTCTTCCTCTGGGGATATCTGAGGCAGCGCAGGCGCATTACCGCAAGAAACTTCAATCGGGATAACTTGACACGTCAGTTCATCTATGGATGCAAAGGTATGACCATAATCAACGAAATACCTAATTGTGAAATGTATCACTCCTGAATACTTAATGTTGAAACTGAATTTATAGCACTGAAATATTTTATTTTGAAAACCCTTTATGTGGTCTGACACTGAAATTTTTAGATACGTTTGTGCTATATTCTACACACAGTTATACTCATACACCATATTTTTGTCTATTAAAACCTTATATTACTTAACCCCAAGGGAAGCTGGTACATAACCAGATATTGTCAGGTGAAGAGTGGAAAAAGTTCCACTTCACATATTTTGAGTCAAATTGCAGGCACTTGTTCTGCTTCTGACTTTGCAGAGACATGACATCTCCCAGGATGTTTTTAAACCGCTTCACCATGAGACACCGATGACACCTTTCTGCACTACTGTCAACGACACCAGATTTAAAGCACTCATGATTTCTCTCAGTTGGTCTATTTTCCTCTTCCTGCCACCAAATGTTCAAAGGTGAGTATAGCATCTGTCTTTCTCACTTCCTTTTGGCCCATGACAGTTATTCAAATGCTGAAATGTCAAGCATATGTCAGTTTCAGGGATGAAGCATTTACACAGAAATCTGGTACTGACAGAGCAGGTTTATGGAAATTTCAGAGTTTTACAGATTCTTAGAGTGCTTTATGGAGGATAATAGAAGTAAATTTGATATTTAATCTGTTAATGACTGTGCTCTGCAAGTGTTAATGAAGTTTGAACAAAGTTATTAAAATCCAAAGGTTTCTATGAAGTGCTATTCTACAAGATTCCACCAGGCAGGACCAAAATGTTGTTAAATGGACAGACAGACTAGTTCTATGTAGAAAGTGTTGCATGTTGCTTGAATGACACACAATGTGACTTAAGTTAATGTAGGTAAGCATAGAGAATTGTTTTGACCCAGTGTCCAATAGAATCTTGACACTGGGTATAGAGGGGTGAACAATAACCTTATTTGGACAGTTAGTGAACCTCTGTAAGTCTGCGAAGGATAATATCCCCAGACAGGAAGTATCCTTCAGATTGGTTGTGCTACTACATTGTATCCAGGCTATGGAAGTAGGAATGTTACGTAGTTAGGTCTGTGAGTGTGGAAAAAAGAGAAGTGAACGGAAAGGGAGCAGATTCAAAAACTACAATAAGGTGGAGAATGGAGTAGAATTAAAATGGTGAAGTAAGAAATAGGCTACCAGAAATAGATCCCCCCCCCCCCCCCCCCCCCCCCCCCCCCCCCCCCCCCGACTAGGCTTTAGCCCACTTTGTAGAAAATACAGATATATTTCTTTTATCAGAATTCAGCCTAAAAATCCCGGGATATGATGTTTGGTCCATATCGCCCAGCCCTAATTGCTAGCCTTCTTAAATTTCCCAGGAGACCCAAGTGTTTCCATTGCCCTCTCCTGGCTTCCTCCTGAAGTCACAGTTCTTCCCATTTCCCTCCATTTATGATATGTTCACAATGTTTTGTCCTTGGCCACTGCCACAACCTGTACAGTGAGCATAGGCCATACAACAACTCTCTCTCTCTCTGTTTCCACCCAGACAACAATGGAGCTACACCAAATGTTGTTTTCAAGTATGCACATGATGCAGAAGATAACTCATGCTGTGCAAAAATAAAGCCAAAATATCCCGGATAAGGGTGCTGTCATGACATGTGGTTAGTCGAGCAGAAAGACTAGAGGCAGGGAAAAGACGGAGGAAAGTAAAACTCCCCAAATCTTATAGTTAATCCAACTTGTTTTTATGGGCTCATTCTTATGTTTCATGCATCATATTCTCTGTGGGGAATATCTGTCTGTGGCTCTGCCAGCGTGTAAGCATGAACTCAAACTGCTTCTCATAGTCTGTGGTAATGAGTTAAAACTGTGCAACACTGCTTTAAAAATGATGGTATCTGATTTCGACACGTGTGGGCCATATGATCATCTGACAGTAGATTAACCTCTATTGAAGAGAGAGGGGGAAAGGCTTTATGTAATGTCATGATGTTGGCTCTCCATCAAGAGCAGCAATCTTCCACCTACCAAATCGTGTGTGTGTGTGTGTGTATGTGTGTATGTGTGTGTGTGTGTGGGGGGGGGGGGGGGGGTAAATC
>NC_060159.1:1189511-1198457 GCF_021292245.1 Micropterus dolomieu | reverse complement strand
GGGGGGGGGGGGGGGGGGGGGGGGGGGGGGTGTAAATCTGTTGGTTGCTGGAACACATTTTTTGACGCGTGTTAGTGCTGTGAGATTTGAGTCTTGACATTTTCATTAATGACCTTTTTACTGTTTTGCTTTTTTGTTTTAATATTGCGTTGGTCTGTCTGTCTGTCTGTCTGTGTAAGATGAAAGACTCTTAGTATCATGACTTCACTGCATGGTTTTATCAGGGTTTAGCATTTGCTTCCCTCTACTGGTTAAACAGATAAAATGCAACACGTTTTTTCCCCAAATTAGATTCAGAAGACAAAACTCAAAAAGGTGTACTATTCCACAGGTTTGCTCAAATTAACTTAACACTTAACTATGTTTAAGACTGTTGGATTAAAATATTTAATAACATCAGAACTTGTAATGGAATAGCATTAGAGACAGTTTCATATTCCCTGTAGTTTGTAGACATGTGTTTTAGTGACATGTCTGTTCAGGTGACATCCCAGCTGTGACACTGAAATATAATATGTCTTTGAAAAATGTTTGCTTGTTAAGTATGCAGTGTAGTTTACACATTACACCTACTCTATCAATTAAAGGTCCAGTGTGTAATATTTCTGAGGATCTATTGACAGAAATGCAATATAAGATCCATAACTATGTTTTGAGTGCTGTATAAAGACCTTACATAATGAACCGTTATGTTTTTATTACCTTAGAATGAGTCGTTTATATCTACATAGCCGTGGGCACCCCCTTCTATTGAGGTCGCTGTCTTTTGTCGTCATGTTTCTACCATAGCCGTCAACGCACAAACAGCGCTACAGAGCGCGTTTCGTCATCACGGCGTTCTTCTTCTGCTTGTGTAATTCCAGCAGTGTAGACACCCGTCACTACATTAAATACATACATAGAAGAAGAGAGAGTAATAATAATAATAATAAACAGTCTCTGAGTAGTGTTCTGGTTTATTAGAAGTAAGAAGAGTAGGGACATTTGGACAAATGAACGAGCACACACGTGTTATTTAGCACGAGAGCCGACAGCCTGTGGGTCTTTATACCATGAAGCCAGAGGAGTTGGGACAGTTACAAACAGCTGACATGATGTGGATTTTCCCAGATGGAAGACTATAATGTGGGACAGATGTTTTCAAAGCGGTGGTGAAGTTGTCTATTTTCTGCTGGACAGGTAAACTTAAATTTGTCAGACTTTAGCAATGCAAACTGTTGTTTGATAGCTTTAGCTAGAAACTGGCCATAATCACCGACAGACGTGAGGTGTTTCCCCTGTCAGTGGTGTGAAATATGTAGTTGCATTAATTTCATGTCGCCTTCTTATTCTCCAGCCTGTGGGTTGGCTTTGCCAGTTCAGTGAGACAATCAGCTGATCAGTAATTGGCAATAAAACGGTAGCTTACAGCTGGAAGCTCATATCAGACAGCTAAACCTTTACTGCGCTGGTAGAAAAAATATGTTGTTGGATTAGTTTTATGTAGTTAATCTCTCTCTCCAGCGCTCTGTTATGGCTTTGTTACATGGACAGAAATGGCCGTTACCTTCCTGAGACAAACAGCTGATGAATATTATTGGTAATGAGACGGCAACAGCAGGGATGCTCAGATCAGCATCTAAACTTCACATTTTACTGCCCTGGTGGAAAACATGTATTTCTTTTTACTGCTAATGGTGATATATAATAAGACCGTGTGCCTATCAAGTGACCAATAATAAATACTTTCCGAATTTGCATTATAATATTATTGGATATTGCTTCGCCACAATGTGTACTTTCACATGCTAAATGCCTGTTAAGAACATTTCACCATTTTACCACAAGCTGAAATTATGGCAGTACTACTTTGTGTTTCTGTTGTATTTAAAAAAATAAAAAAGACATTTTGGTAAGATTTGCATGCTTATCTACTTAAGAAAAGCGAGAGGAGCCTTGATCCTCACCTGACAATGCCTTTGTAAACTTATGTGGTTTATAATGGGCTGTGGTGCAGAAACAGTGAGGCTTACATTGTCCTGTTATCTGTCAGTGGTCATACTTGATGCACTAGATGTGACAGTGTTTGAGATGTTCTTCATTTTCTTTGGTATGTTAGTCAAGATGAGCCAACCCTCCTAAGATCTAACAAAAAGTATTATTACAGTACAGTAAAATAATGTATTACAGGAGTATGAAACATCATGTAGCACTTCATTTCTTTATGTGGCTGTTGTTTATTAATGAACAGTAAGTAATAATAATATTCAAAAACAACATACAGTTTTACTGAATAATTAAGTAAATATAATTTCTTAATATATCTATCTAAAGAAACCTGATTTCTTGACTAGCAACTTTCTGCTATCTCATAGATGGCATCTTTGTCCTGTCTCCAGCACCTTAGCTATACTAATTGCTTGGGTAGGGGAGGGGGGTGCAATTCGCAACCCTCACCACTAGATGTCACTAAAACTTACACACTGAACCTTTAAGACCACATTGTATGATCGCTCCCTTCTGGGCTCATTCCAAGTTATTTTCTTTAGTAATCTCACTAGTCCTCCTCCTTGTGGCACATTTCACCTGATGGGAAATAGCTTTATGTATATCAGTTAAGTGCTTTACATAACTTGACAGTTCTCATTCAAACTGTAAGCGTGCAACGGTTAGTTTGTTTTTTCATGCTCATTAGTGCCAAAGGTAGAGCTTTCTACCCATTTCATTCTTCCATCCACATGCATTTTTCTATCTTGGCCTTCAAACTGCAATTAGCTCTTTCAACCATTCCCTGTAACTGTGGATGATACACAACCTAAGCTGCGCTTGATCCCCAGTGCTTTTGCAATATTTGCCATTAGGCCGCCATGAAATGCTGGACCAGTGTCAGAACTCATCTTATCTGGGAGTCCAAATCTAAGAAACACTTCCCTAGTCAAAAACATGGCTGTTGAAGCAGCGTTTAGATTTGCTACTGTCACTGCTTCAACCCATCCACCAACATATAGCATTTAGTGAGGTTTATTGCCAGGTACATTTTCACATAGGAGGAATTTGCCTTGGTAGGCTATGTATTAGTGCTTACATTGGTACACATGAACATAAAGAAAATGTAAAGAGATTAATAATGTGCACATATAAACAATAATACAATAATACTTTAATAGTAATACAAAGATGCAAAAAAATATACAGGACAATTAACAATGAATGTGCAACAATTCACAATATGAGCAAGAAAAAATGAGTGTAATGTACACAGTTCAAAGTTCAGACCACACAACTTGAGTTTTTGCCCTTGATGTTAGTAATCACTGTCCAGTCACCTGTGTCAGAGACACCTAAATCTCAGTTTCAAATTATCAACACAAAAAAATTATAAGAATTTAATCTTCAGGATTTTTTAAATGAGATGTCATTTTCTGACACTGATCAAATGCTCTCTATTTCTGATTCTATCATGGCACAGGAAAAACGTTTCACAGTCTTGTAATGTTGTTGCTGACAGACAAAACTGATTCAGGCTTCTCCCCACAACTCACAAATGAGATCCACAACGGACAAAGGCTGGATGCAGTGCACCCTTGAGGACTGCTTAACCTTCAGGCAACAAAGAAACATCTGCACCAGCATGATTAGGAAGGCTAAATCAAATTATTATCAGTCAGCTCTCTCTGCCTGTGATAGTTCCACTAAATTACAGAACACCAAAGCATCTCTTAAGAACTCATCATGGTCACACCTCCCACTTCAAATCAAACCGGTATCTAGTCATATTACTGGTGGGTCTTCTAATGTTGAAGCTCTTAATCACCATTTCCTCTCCTCTGATCTTTTTTTTTTGTCTGCTGATTCTACTGTAGACCTTATCCCTATCTGTCCAGCAGAGGGAGTACCTAACGCCTCAGCTTCTTCTGTCTGGAAATTGTCTTTGATCTGGTCAACAGTGCAGATGTCTATAAAGCTCTGCTTAGGTTAAAAGCTTGTAAAAGCACTGTTGCAGATCATCTAAGTGTCCCTTTAATCTGTCCACATTTCACACATCTCTTGAACCAGACCTTTTTAACGGGCATGATTCAAGCTTCATGAAAAAGCACCTCAGTAACACCCTTACACAATATCTTCCATCTTAACGATTACCGCCCAATATCCAAACATCTCTTCTTAGCAGAAATCATATCCTGGGTATGTTGAACTTGCCTAGTAGCACAGGCCCCTATGGAAATGAGATCTTAATCTCAGTGAGACTGCCTGATTAAAGATTTAATAATAAAACAGAGTATAAAAGAGATACTGAAAGGAAACTTTGTATCATTTGCTAATTTAAATCTAGGATTTTCATGAATAATTTATTATTTTTAATATCTTTCATTGTGAACCTGTTTAAAATAAATGTGATTTGATATTGTTAAATATCTTTCCCGGGTGAATCACATCCTGGCAGTGTGCACTGGTATCGGATTGTGCCGGTTTGCTAAACTGCCTGTTAAAGCCCTTTTCAGATCACCTTGGATCAATTAGCCTCCAGGTCTAAGTTGCACTGTGGTGCCCTGTCATGCTTGCTTGCAAGTCTACTTAGAATTATAATTTATCTCCTAAACTCAAAGGTTAGGGACACTGCAAAAAAGCAAACGGTACAAATAAAACAAATTGCAACTAAACTTTTTTTTAAGGCTAAATAAATCTAGATGATGCACATCATGTTTATAATGCGCAGTACTGTGCAAAAGTTTTAGGCTGTTGTGGAAATGCTGTAAAGAATGCTTTCAAAAATAGGCATGTTAACAGATTGTTTTATCAATTAATATACAAAGTAAATGAACAGAAGTAAAGAAAGAAGAAAATCTGAATCTAATCAATATTTGGTGTGGCCCTTTGCCCTCAATTCTTCTAGGTACACAAAGTTTTTGAAGAAACTCGGCAGGCAGGTTGGCCCAAACACCTTGGAGAACTCCCCACAGTTCCTCTGTGGATGGAGGCAGCCTCACAGAGTCATGGTGTTGGGTTCTACTTACTCGTGTTCCTTTGGGCCAGAACACTGGCAGGTAGCAGTGCTGACAACAGATACAAGCGCTGGGCACAACAAGGTATTCAACTGAGTATCTCTGCATCAAACAGTACATTGTGAGGCCTGTGTCAGAGAGGGGTGGGTTCAACTCTGTACCCAGTTAGTGGATTTTTACTGCATTAGCCTGTGTGCTGTTACTGACAAAATACGTTACAGCAGAATGTAATGTGACACAATAAAAAACAATAACAGTATACAGTAATAATAATAATTATAATAATAATAAATTGAATTTGTATAGCACTTTTCATGAACTCAGTCACTTAACAGTAATACACAGTTAAGACCTGACCCCATTATTAAGAATGATATTTCAATAATTTTATATCATACAAGTGTTAGTGCCCACCCAGTGACATGCCAAAATATGTTTGTGATGGAACAGGGTTAAAAATCTAAGGAAGATAACAGATCAATGGAACATTTACCCTGTAGTCACCACATTATAAGTACCAGGACAGATTTCTGAGGTCATACTCTAGTACAACAAGTACAGTCACTAAAGAATTACAATGTCCTCAAGGACTTGGGAGAGTATTTGCAATGCCAGGCATTAGATGTTATAACATGAAAAAACTAAATAATAAAAATAAGTTCCCCTTCAGCCATAGTTTTCCAAATTCTGGCTCTAGAGGTCTTTATGACTTGACAAAGACATCCAAACATACCATTATTAAGTGGGATTTGGGACACTAATGAGGTGTTCTCTTTAGAGAAAAAAGATCACATGCTGCATTGAAATGCAGACTTCAAAGAAGAAAAACCCCTTGAGTGGGACGCAGATACGGCTGTCTGTTTCAAAGAGAGCAGTCACCAGAGGGTAAATTACATGACCTGAAAGCCTTCTGTTAGTTTTCTCTGATGGATAAATTAATGATTTTTGGATGAAAAATGTACTAGATTTATAATTAAGAGAAAGATTCAGCATTTCAAACTTTCGATCCAGAAGCAGCTATTCAAGTACTTTTACACTGTTCAGCATGGACATCTCCAGTAAAATGGTGTATTGGTGATGAACAAGCAAGATTTTACAGCATTTTTCCATTTTATATTTATTTCATAGGGTTTTTCTATTTGATATTTTTTAACAACTCATGTGAAAGCCCATGAATGGCCTCGCTCGCTACAATGATCACTAACATCTGAGAAGGTTGTTGACAGGTTTATTCTCTTTTTGTAAACAATCATTCATTCGTTTCCTTTTTGAGACAAGACCAGATGAATAACTATACAAACAGAAGCAAAACACTGGACACGTTTTCTCCAAAAGTGGCCCCTGAAAGACATTTTTAACAATGAGTAACCTCTTCTCCTGAGATCACTGTGCCTTCATGACAGTTACAGACATCTACTTCCTTCAATTGTTTTCTCATATATAGATGCAATTCCCATTAATATCTTAATAAAATATTCCAAAACAAATCACACATTATTCAGTATCACTCCCTCCTCTACATATATTACACCTCTGGCTTCTTCAAATGTGTATTTCAACCCAAGTTACCCCTCATTGCCACATGCCCAGGCTAGATCCCTAAATCCCACAACACCAAGAGGAAAAAGGGAAATCAGACTGTTTCTGTTCATTTCCCTTTGTCCCTAGGCATATCCTAGAATTCTTTGATTCAGTTCTTTGTGAGGGATTGTCCCACACATCCGCTTATCTCTCTAAATACCGATGGTTTGGCTGTGAGCCTCTAGGAGGAGCAGTCTGTCTCAGGAGGCTTTGAAGGGGTTTCCTCTGAAGGTGTCTCACTGGAGACCCCAGTATCTCGTTCATTCTCTGGTCCATTGCTCAGTGACATCTTCTCCAGAGCTGCAGGGTGGACACAGATTCAGATGTATAATAAGTAATATTGTTCTATATCAACCAGACATCATTGTCCTACAAATATTGTGGAATCGTTCAATATTCACATTCAACATTTAACTCAAAACAGGCTTCCTGTGAAGAAATAAAGGATGTCAGTCTTTTTCCAATCATAAAACTATTGGAAAATCCTACTTAAATGTTATAAAATAGAAGTAACATAAAACAATTCATTGTCAAGTGCCCCTTTTTTGAAGTATGAATATCTACTACTCTAATGCTAAAGCAGGAAGAATACAAGTCTATTTTGATTTTAAGTCAAAACAAATAAAACAGTAAAAGGCTCACCTGACCAATTATTCTCTGCCTATTCCTTAAATGCCAGAATCCAGTGAAACTTGTCTTTATCCTTTTTTTTGGGGGGGGGGGGGGGGGGGGGGGGGGGGGGGGGGGTGTTTGTTGAAATTTCAGAATTTGCTGGAGGTAAGTCAATCTAACCTGACTTTGCAGTGTAAATCTAATTTTAAATACACGAAGACTAAAAAAATTCCATATTAATGAAAGTCTTAAACCAGGAATATCTGTGGACCGACAAAGAAGAAAAGCAGTAAGAAACAGAAAAACCGGGGAGCCAAACCAACTATCAGGAGGAGCATCAACAGCACGGTTACTGTCTTAATGGAAAATCCCCTCATAATTGTGGCCATTCTGACAGTAAGTCATACCAACTTTGCACTTGCCATCTCTGTTATAAAGACTTGGCAAACACAAACTCCGTCAAAACAATGTATGTTAGAGCAGATTTCCAAATCAGAACATTTACATTTCATACATGTAAGCATTCTGAAAGACCTTTCATGGGTGTGTAAGCATAAGGTTAGTAGTCAAAACCACTTTTGAAAACCTACCTTGCAGTGATGCAGAGCTGTTGCAGGGCGGCGCTGTGCTGTCGTCGTCCAGTTCATCCAGGTAGAGCTGGTAGTGATGACCACTGTCATCTTCATACTCCACATTCTCATCATCGCTGTCCACCTCTGGAGCCACATACACCACCTCAAACTCTATCTGTCCTCGCTGACACAGACACCCGGAATGAGCACTTTGAGAGAAACAGAGAAACAACGTGGTGTTTGCACGTCTGTATTACCTGCTGGGACAGAATGGTGACAGCCTCCTTGTGTTTGGCATCTCGCAGATTGATGCTGTTGACGGCAAGGATGGCATCTCCGACATGCAGACCCCCACATCTGTCTGCGGGCTGCCCTGGATGGATCTCTGAAATTAGAATGGGAACACCGTGCTCCTTCCCACCCTGAGGGGAACAGACATGCAGGAGTTAACTCAACTTATTTGGCAGTAATGAGAGAGATGTGTTGATCAGCCATCAGAACTACCTTACCTCCAATTCTTCGGCTTATGTTTACTATCACTCGCACCAAATTTGGCTTTGTAGTGCACATTCCAAATGCATGTAAGTATTTTTTCTGTCATCAACTGATGGAGAGAACTATCAGAGATCATTTTAGTGTTAAGCTGATGATACATGGAGCAACTTTTAGAGCAATGTTGTCGTCAAGCTTAACCCAGTTAATTTAGTTAGATTTGTCATTACGGCGGCTTATTATCCGCTATACATTCAAACCTACACAGTACTGCTCAAACTCTCATAGCTCTCTCCTTCTTTTAGCAACTCTCATTGTTTACATGCTATTCAGTTTAGCTAGCTACAGTACTTTAGCTTAGCAGCTAGCGGTGGCTTCTCTCTCTCGGTTGGAGGTGAGGCATCCCTTCATTGATTCGTTTATTAATCATCTATCGCTGTGTTCATTGCACTCATTCATCATTGCATTTATTCATCCAATTATGTGTGTGTATGAAATGTACCAGTTACTATTTACGAGTCGAGAAGTTAGTATCAACCTCCAGAACTGAGACTTAATCATTTTCCCTTCTCTAAAGGTGGTTAAACTGAGGTGAATCTAATGCAAGTTCAATTCTATCATTTAGTACAAATAAATTTTTTTCCGTAATCCCTTTACTTCATTTTGTACCAATTTATATTTAGGCCTATTCTACATACACTGCTCAA
>NC_060159.1:1148104-1189411 GCF_021292245.1 Micropterus dolomieu | reverse complement strand
TTTGTTGAAATTTCAGAATTTGCTGGAGGTAAGTCAATCTAACCTGACTTTGCAGTGTAAATCTAATTTTAAATACACGAAGACTAAAAAAATTCCATATTAATGAAAGTCTTAAACCAGGAATATCTGTGGACCGACAAAGAAGAAAAGCAGTAAGAAACAGAAAAACCGGGGAGCCAAACCAACTATCAGGAGGAGCATCAACAGCACGGTTACTGTCTTAATGGAAAATCCCCTCATAATTGTGGCCATTCTGACAGTAAGTCATACCAACTTTGCACTTGCCATCTCTGTTATAAAGACTTGGCAAACACAAACTCCGTCAAAACAATGTATGTTAGAGCAGATTTCCAAATCAGAACATTTACATTTCATACATGTAAGCATTCTGAAAGACCTTTCATGGGTGTGTAAGCATAAGGTTAGTAGTCAAAACCACTTTTGAAAACCTACCTTGCAGTGATGCAGAGCTGTTGCAGGGCGGCGCTGTGCTGTCGTCGTCCAGTTCATCCAGGTAGAGCTGGTAGTGATGACCACTGTCATCTTCATACTCCACATTCTCATCATCGCTGTCCACCTCTGGAGCCACATACACCACCTCAAACTCTATCTGTCCTCGCTGACACAGACACCCGGAATGAGCACTTTGAGAGAAACAGAGAAACAACGTGGTGTTTGCACGTCTGTATTACCTGCTGGGACAGAATGGTGACAGCCTCCTTGTGTTTGGCATCTCGCAGATTGATGCTGTTGACGGCAAGGATGGCATCTCCGACATGCAGACCCCCACATCTGTCTGCGGGCTGCCCTGGATGGATCTCTGAAATTAGAATGGGAACACCGTGCTCCTTCCCACCCTGAGGGGAACAGACATGCAGGAGTTAACTCAACTTATTTGGCAGTAATGAGAGAGATGTGTTGATCAGCCATCAGAACTACCTTACCTCCAATTCTTCGGCTTATGTTTACTATCACTCGCACCAAATTTGGCTTTGTAGTGCACATTCCAAATGCATGTAAGTATTTTTTCTGTCATCAACTGATGGAGAGAACTATCAGAGATCATTTTAGTGTTAAGCTGATGATACATGGAGCAACTTTTAGAGCAATGTTGTCGTCAAGCTTAACCCAGTTAATTTAGTTAGATTTGTCATTACGGCGGCTTATTATCCGCTATACATTCAAACCTACACAGTACTGCTCAAACTCTCATAGCTCTCTCCTTCTTTTAGCAACTCTCATTGTTTACATGCTATTCAGTTTAGCTAGCTACAGTACTTTAGCTTAGCAGCTAGCGGTGGCTTCTCTCTCTCGGTTGGAGGTGAGGCATCCCTTCATTGATTCGTTTATTAATCATCTATCGCTGTGTTCATTGCACTCATTCATCATTGCATTTATTCATCCAATTATGTGTGTGTATGAAATGTACCAGTTACTATTTACGAGTCGAGAAGTTAGTATCAACCTCCAGAACTGAGACTTAATCATTTTCCCTTCTCTAAAGGTGGTTAAACTGAGGTGAATCTAATGCAAGTTCAATTCTATCATTTAGTACAAATAAATTTTTTTCCGTAATCCCTTTACTTCATTTTGTACCAATTTATATTTAGGCCTATTCTACATACACTGCTCAAAAAAATAAAGGGAACACTAAAATAACACATCCTAGATCTGAATGAATGAAATAATCTCATTAAATACTCCTTTCTTTGCATAGTTGAATGTGCTGACAACAAAATCACACAAAAATTATCAATGGAAATCAAATTTATCAACCCGTGGAGGTCTGGATTTGGAGTCACACTTAAAATCAAAGTGGAAAACCACACTACAGGCCGATCCAACTTTGATGTAATGTCCTTAAAACAAGTCAAAATGAGGCTCAGTAGTGTGTGTGGCCTCCACGTGCCTGTATGACCTCCCTACAACGCCTGGGCATGCTCCTGATGAGGTGGCGGATGGTCTCCTGAGGGATCTCCTCCCAGACCTGGACTAAAGAATCCGCCAACTCCCGGACAGTCTGTGGTGCAACGCGGCGTTGGTGGATGGAGCGAGACATGATGTCCCAGATGTGCTCCATTGGATTCAGGTCTGGGGAACGGACGGGCCAGTCCATAGCATCAATGCCTTCCTCTTGCAGGAACTGCTGACACACTCCAGCCACATGAGTTCTAGCATTGTCTTGCATTAGGAGGAACCCAGGGCCAACCGCACCAGCATATGGTCTCACAAGGGGTCTGAGGATCTCATCTCGGTACCTAATGGCAGTCAGGCTACTTCTGGCGAACACATGGAGGGCTGTGCGGCCCCCCAAAGAAACGCCACCCCACACCATTACTGACCCACCGTCAAACCGGTCATGCTGGAGGAAGTTGCAGGCAGCAGAACGTTCATTTTGCAGGGCTCTGGCAGTGCTCCTCCTGCTCCTCCTTGCACAAAGGCGGAGGTAGCGGTCCTGCTGCTGGGTTGTTGCCCTCCTACGGCCTCTGGACACTACGCTGACAGACACAGCAAACCTTCTTGCCACAGCTCGCATTGATGTGCCATCCTGGATGAGCTGCACTACCTGAGCCACTTGTGTGGGTTGTAGACTCCGTCTCATGCTACCACTAGAGTGAAAGCACCGCCAGCATTCAAAAGTGACCAAAACATCAGCCAGGAAGCATAGGAACTGAGAAGTGGTCTGTGGTCACCACCTGCAGAACCACTCCTTTATTGGGGGTGTCTTGCTAATTGCCTATAATTCCCACCTGTTGTCTATTCCATTTGCACAACAGCATGTGAAACTGATGGTCAATCAGTGTTGCTTCCTAAGTGGACAGTTTGATTTCACAGGAGTGTGACTGACTTGGAGTTACATTGTGCTGTTTAAGTGTTCCCTTTATTTTTTTGAGCAGTGTATTTTTGGTGCTGCCTTTTTTAAGTGGCACTAATGCTACAGATGCAATTTCAAGAGGCTGTCGCAGCCACTTGAAGAAAAAACAACAAATAAAAAACAGCTGTGACTTCTTACTGTAATGGAGATTCCCAGGCCCTCGTGATCATCTTTGACTAGGACGACCTTTCTGATTGGGCCCACTCCCTGGGTTTTCTTCAACATGTCTGGGTCCTGTAATTACATTAACACATTCAACTTTGGAAACACAAATAAAATATATCAACCGTTTTATGTAAGTCTGCACTCACATGCCCCACAGGAGATGGAAGGGGTTTCTTAGGATCATTACGACCTCTACATGCTCGGATGACAGTCTTATGGCGGTGAAGGTGAATCTCTGCCTCCAGTTGGTTCCACAGCTTGTCGTGTGCTGGCCCTTTCATGTCACGGCCCAGTAACTGGATCTGCTGCACCCTGGGAGAGAAAAGCAAAAGAGTTTGCTGTCAATTCAAATTTCAGGCAGTCCATCCTGTTTTTGTTTTGCATCCAAGAAAACAGTTTCAAACAGAACAAGAACTTAGAACTTACCCCCTTCACCTACCAGGGACAGTTGAGGTGTATTCCCATTATTCAATAAGGTGTACCTGATTAACAACTGTTTTGCTTCAAATAGGCTGGGAGGTTTCCGGACTGGTCCGTTCACATGTACTTTATGTAGTTATGTGCTGGTATCCTGTTTTTTAGCATTCATCTGTCATTTAAAAACATCTGTGGTGCATTTTCACCTATACACCTTACATAGAATTATGAGAAATAACACCCAATTACACCATATCCCTTGATAGATGATGAAGAGGGTAGTTAACACTCGGCAGTTGGACTATGATGAAATGGAATCCTACTATTAGCTGAGCTGGAGTTTTGTGTTTGTTGTTCAGAAAGCGAGTACACATGCACGTGTGTACGTAATTTCACCACTGGTTATTATATTATTTGTTAATATTATCATCAGTTGTAACATTCTAACATAATATCTTCTTTGCAAACCATCAACCTTAACCTAAAATGTGTTGTGAGCTCTGGTAAGGGGCTGCCCTTGCCTGCCAGCCAGTTCCTTGTCCAAGTATTTGGCAGCCAGTCTGGCTCCGTACACTTCGGCCTGCAGCACAGCCATGTGTCTGCGAAGGGCCTCATTTTCTTTCTTATATAGTCTCACTTCTGCATCCAGCCTCGCCTCTGCTAATTTCTCCTTCTTTCTGGCCTCGAGCTCCTGTTCCTAGAAAAAGCACATCACATGTGAACACCACACATGCAACACACACAAACACACTTTAAGCAGGATGAGTGAAAACCCTATAAATCTCTGACAGTACCAGTGCAGAGGTGGTTGTCACATGAGTTCATTAATATACAGGTGCATCTAAAAGAGATCATATCATGGAAAAGTTCATTTTATGAATTCATTTTATTTTATAAATATCTTAATAGAAAAATACGGTGCTAATTTGTTCGTAATGAATTAAATCAAACATTTATTGACGATATATTGAACATTTGTTATCTTGTTATTGAGGAAAATTATATTGTGATAATTATCATTATTGTTTTATTGCCCAGCCCTATGTATAAGTTTAGGCCGGTGTAAAAAAAGTAAGAAAGCTTCCAAAAATAAACATGTTAACAGATTATCTTTATCAATTGACCCTTCACTAGGCCACGCCCCCTAAATTACTGTTGCTAATCCTAATTCATTTTGTAATATTAATGACTTTATTATTGTTTCTAAGATATCTTTGATATTTGGTTAATAACTAACCCTGCCCCTACCAGATCTCAACACTGTTGTCTTCAACACATGATCACATCCTGGGCTCCCAGATACTGTTGCCGGGAAAAGGATGGACGTGGCCAGAACTCCCAGTAAATACGAAGATCTCATTTTCCAGTATTAAGCCCCTGTTCTCTGAAAGGTTCTCTGTTGGCTTGTCAATACTAGTGACCCCCTTTACATTACATGTAGTCAATTGACCTACTGATAATTCAGCTAACTGGTGGGTGTCTTCAGAGATTATTTCCTGGAACTGCTTACATTTACATTTATCTGACGCTTTTATCCAAAGCGACTTACAACTGCTATACATGTCAGAGGTCACACGCCTCTGGAGCAACTAGTGGTTAAGTGTCTTGCTCAGGGACACAATGGTGGGTGTGTCACAGTGGGGGATTGAACCCGGGTTTCTCACACCAAAGGCATAGTCATTGCTAAAAAAACATTCATGTTAAAAACTGTGAACCGCAAAGTCTTAAGTTACTAAAATCAAACACGATTAATTACTTTATTTTTATTACAGAAAGTCACTATTTTTGACCTGAAGTCTCAGTCAGCAGATGTCTCAGACAACAAAAATCTGGACATAAAACTAAATCTATCTGCTCAATGTTTAACGTTTCTAAATATTCATTTATCTCTTCATATTTGATGAAGTTTCTTAATCTACAACAACAACTGGGTAAACATAAATGTCCTGTACACATTTTGTACGCATCTGTGTTTTAGCTGTATAAAACATATACGTGTAAGAAATATCAACATTTTACACACATTTGTTTTGGTTAGCGCTGTTTATGTCATCAAAATGGTTCCCTGCCACACCAGATACACTGTCAGCCATGTCCAATACATAAATCAGCATTTGCCTACAAATGGCTTGCTCATTTTGCCAGGAGTGAAGGAAGTCAAAAGGCGAAACAACAGCAAGCCTCTGGAATGGTGGCACTGAAAAGGCAATATTTCCAGGCACCATGTCTCTAAAGACATTCCTTGCTCCTCCCATGTCACATGCTTTGAAGACGGATAAACAAGGCAAGGGTGACGAGTGCGTGACAAACTCGCAGCAAAACTGGATGTGTGGGACAAGTGAGTTCAGCAGACAATATATACCAAACAGACCGCTCAAGTACGATATCAAAATATGGGCAGCATGTGATTCACAGTCCGGCTATGGGCAGAATATGCAGGTGTACACTGGTAAATCTCCTTGGGAAAAAAATCCAGGTCTGATGGTGGTACTAGACATGGCTGAAAGGCTGAATTGTCAAACGTGCTGGAGAAAAAATCTGTACATTAAATTACTAAAAGATCTTTCTTTCCAATTTCAGGTCAATCAGCGAGATTTTATGGTGATTAGGTATACATGAAGTAGCTGACACATAAACTTTGGTAACAATTTTAATTATAATCATTATGTGGTTTAAAATGCTGGGTTCAAAGAAAACAGGAGCTAGATCTATCCATTTTCTGCTGCTTGTGGCCACGATTTCAGCCTTTCAGTCCATACCAGAGCTACTGACCACAACTGCAGTTTGGAAGGTATTAGACTGGTAAATCACAGGCATGCAAACTGGTCAGGAGTAAAAAAGGTGAGAAGAATACGCAAGCAGAGAAACACACGGAGACAGTGTAAGAGGGGTCTGTTTTAAGCTTACATAAGGTGCATTTGGCTAAAGAGAAAAGATACCGACACGCAAGCGCATCACTTTGTTTTGAAAAGTGGTGGGGACATAAGGGCTCAGATTAGGGATGTGACGATACACTTTCTTTCAAATTCTGCACCAATTTCTCCCTGTCATGCATCAATTTATGGTGGAAATATTGTTATTTATGTAAAGGGAAACACAAAATTCAGGTGGCAGGTGACAATTCAAAATCTAAAAATATTACAGAATGTAAATGTCATTCTGTGCTGCTTTCACATGTGTGTCTCCTGTAGATCAACTTTTCTTACGTAATATCATCCCTGCTGAGTCAGCACACATGCAGGCATGATTTAGTCTTCCTTCCTCTTGTCAGGTTCACAGGGAAAGAACGGTAAACTTGACTAGTTGTGCAAATAAACCTTCCTCATTGCTTGTCATTTGTTATTTAACATTTCTTGTTACAAGCCATTATTCAGCCATTCTTTTAACAAATGCTTTCAAAAAGTGATGGGGACACGTCCCCAGCATCTGCAGTGGAAACGACACTGATGCTGAAACGTTTTGTCCTGTTGACGTTAAACTACATTACATTCAGGTTGCTGCCACCATAAATGGACAATTATCTTAGCTAACATTTTTTTTAACATTACTGGTTACTAACAGCGGGCTAAGTATAAAATTGGCAACACTACTGTATCTTACCAGAGAGTTCACATTGTAAGCTGGCTTACTTCGTTCGACAGTTCGGTGTGTTCAGCTTTTTTTATCAATCAATGAATCTAACAATTCATTTATTCATAACAAATATCAAAACTTGTCTCAATATTTCAATATTTTATTTAATCATCCAGAAAAACAGAAACAAAGCAAATTTTTATATTTATTCTAATTTCCTAGTTACTGCTGTGTGAGGATATCAATAATAATAATAATAATAATAATAATAATAATAGACCCCTATCTGGACCTCAAATTCAAAAGGACTGCTGTGACACCGATTCTTTTAAACACTGTACGCCATAGGAACCCGTTACAAATACTTTTAAATGGTTATGACATGGAATTATTTCATCACAGTTTTTCCCCCAAGCTAATAGACTTTTAAATCTGATATAGATCTGGAGTTGGTCCTCGGGCGCTGCACAGTGGCTGCCCACTGCTCCCTTCAGGGATGGGTTAAATGCAGAGGATGAATTTCGCTACATGTATGTGTATGTGACAATAAAAGTACAATAAAGTACCTTTCTAATACTAAACTCTAATTTGTCCTCAGCACTGCTCTGGTGAATATAGTTTATTTCTGTTTTTTAAATTGCTTCTCTATTAATGTATATTGTCTGCTACGTAGCAGAAACTCAATTTCACTCTTTAACTTGTTGTATTGTGACAAATAAATCATCTGATTAATATGCAGTCAGTACAGTCACAGATTGTAACAGCCTGTAACGTTAGATTAAGCCATTTTCTTACTCTACACTACATGGCCATTAAAGTGAACAGAAAATGTAAAATGGCTGAGCGTTAGACAATGCATCTTACATATCCATGACAGCAGTGGTGCAGGAATTACTTTTAACATGGGGGCAATGAAGAAACATTTAGAAAATAAATAACAGCCACTACTAACAGAAACATGTTCCTAATAACAAACTTTAGATGATCAAGTTTTTTCAGCTGCAGCTTGTTTTCTGAGGGAATCTCTGCTTTGACCAGACGCAGCACTTTATTGCGACGAGTCGACGCACGTTATGCAAATAATAATAATAATATGCAAGTATTTCAATAATTGATGACATTGATTATTATGATGAGTCGCCAGAGCTCTAATCACTAGTTGTAGCTGCACAATCTATATTCAGTCCAAACAAAGAACTTTAAAAATCTGATTTTCATTAAAACACACCCATACACAAACTTACCATCTCTTCCAATGTTGGTGCAGGCTTTTGGGGAGAAGAGGCAGAGGAAGAACAGAAAAAAGTCATAGATTAGAGAAATTCTAATTTCAGGCAACAGAGATTGTGAGTAAGTTAAGAATTCAATACAAGTGCACATGAGTATTGAAAAAAAGTTAACTGAAAGCAGTGGAAGCAATGGGAAAGCAGGAGTCAAGAGCACCACAGCAGCCTACACTGACCCCATAACGGCCACTTTACACATGTAACTGCAAATTGAAATATAGCTTTAGGTCTGTGAGAAATATTCTACAGGTGTGCAACTCTCATTGCATGAATTCACATATAAGTGTTTTGCACCATATTAACTGCAGCTACTGTAGTACAAATGGGAGCGTAAAGGTTTTGTAGAACAGGATTTGTGGAGCTGCAATGATGAATTTGAGAAGGTGTAACTGTGGGTGCTATGAGGGGGTATTTTCAGTGAGCAGGAGAACATCTAAATATAACACTTGACTAACTAAAACTCTTTATAAAATACCAAAAATAAAAAAGTGCGGTTATTTACGGGACAGCAACAGTAACCTTTATGCCCTCCTCTGGATGAGATTAAATGTTTCTTAAGACAACAGTATGAAATAATCCAGAAACCATGTTCTAAAAAGCAAGGAACAATGCACTGGGACTAGGCTCTGTCTAGTTGAATTAACTTTAATTAAGTCAGTATTCAAAAGCATCTACGCATCACACTCAGTCCATGATGCTGGCTCACAGACCGGAAGTTGCAGCAGGAAGTAGCCAAAAACATCATTATCAAGACGTATAACCAAATGACTAACCCTTTCCTGGAGGCAAGAGATGACCATAAAAAGCCACAAACTAACTTCAATTTCAGAGTCAAATTTATTGTGCTCATAATTAGTTTCACTTGTTTGCCCTGGGGCGTCCAGTAACCGGGTGGTAAAGGCGTATACAGCTACAATGCCCTTGGTTTGACTGTGTGACCATATCCAATAAAAGCAAGAGGCCAAAACATTTTATAAACAGCTTGTCCTGTTGTAAAATTTATTTATTCAGTTTGAAGGTTGTGGACAGCATCTCCACCTCCAACCTACCAGTCTGTCTTTGATGGAGTCAGAGTCCTCAGCCTGGCCTTGCTTGGCATGAAGCTGCAGCTGGAGAGCATGAAGCTGCAGGAGTTGGTCATGGACTTCCCTTTCTACCGCTGCCCGCTCAGCCTTAGCCTCAGTCAGCTCAGAACGCAGGTCCACCAGCTGAGCCTGGAGAGGATGGGTGGATCAAAGTGTGGGGTTAGGTGAGACACCAGAGGCAGATATACTAGGTCAGAGACAACACTGTGCTGGCATCAGGGAATACGGTACAGTCCCAGCAGGACTACCTTTATGGGGACTCCCACATGGACGGCAACTTGCAATGGGAAACCACTTGTCTTAACTGCCTTTTCAATGTGCACAATGATTGGGTGTGCAAAGGTCAATTTTGACCGTAGTTGTGCCATAGAAACTGGGGAGCCATCCTCAAAACGGAGACCAACCTCACATGGATGGATTGTCAGAACTAGCCATAGTTTAAGTGGCAGAGGAGGATTCAGTACTTACCACAAACCATTCGACACCTCGGGATCACTGTTGGTACACTGTAAGGACTGCTACGAGTATAGAAATAGTGCTTTCCTTAAAGATCCTAAAGGAACAGCGTCTGTGGCCAACTCTTTGGGGGTGAGCAGGAGTATGGATAAAAATTCTGGATAAAAATATTAAACCACACATCCAGGGCTCGAGACTAACGGCGTCCTGTTGTCCTGGGACAACAGAAAATGTGTTTGGGATGAAGAAAAATATTCTCCACGACGCCTCTAGGACGAATATGTGTGTGCGTTTGTTGTACGATCACAACTTTCAACAAATGACAAACGGAACCGACCGAGCGCTGACTACAACGGAGGCCGTCTTCTACAGTCACGCCGGACTCACACAGGAGGCTGGCTGCTCACCTGTTCCCGCGGTACAGGTCCATTGATTCTCTCAGTCACAAACGGCTTGCTGGCCTCTCAATCGCGCTGTGTAGGCTAGCGTTAAGCAACACACATCAATCTTCTCACGCAGCTTTGGTTAGAATTAAAGAGTGCTGTTAAAGGGATGAACTAGATGTGAATGTGCTGATTTATAACAACAGCTGGGGATGGATTAACAGAACATTTGCAGCCCAGACAGTGATATTGACATAAGAGGTTCAAAAAGATGGTACATTTTCAATAAAGTTAAACTATTGTTTAAAGTAATTCCTATTCTCACCTTGGTAGTTTTTATATGATTAATAAAGTAACAGTGTTGTTTTTCTCTTTTTTTCCATGGGCCAATAAAAATATGCAAGGGGTCAGTAAAACTCTGATCTACTGGCCCGGGGGGCCAGGGGGGAAAAATGTTACATTGGACACTGACCTGACATGGTCATCTCACATCTCCACACTGGTGAAGAAAGCTCAGAAACGGCTGGATTTCTGAAGGAGGCTCTGTCTTTTACAGAGGAGCAACAGAAAGCATCCTGACTGGAAACATCACTAACATGGGATGTGCACGACCCAGGACCGGAGGGCTCTGCAGCGGGTGATTAAAACTGCTCAGATCACTGGTACCCATCTCCCGAGCATCAGTGATATCGGTGAGGTGTCTGCAGAGCCCAAAGGATACTAAAGGACAGCACCCACCCAGCCACAGCCTGTTCACCCTGCTGCATTCTGGGAAGAGATATAGAAGTTTCTGCTGCCGCACCACCAGACTGCAGAGCAGCTTTTCCCCCCAGGCTGTGAGACTCTTAAACTCATCCTCAGCACTCAAACATGTTAAATAGTTTATTTCTGTTTAACATTTTGTAATTTTTTCCTGCCTTCTTGTTAAGGGTACACTACTACTATCATAAGTAAGCTTTTAAAGTTGAGTTTGTTATACCATTGGATCCCACTGATTTTAAAAGTCATACAAATAGAAATAGAAATTTAACCATTAAATATCAGCAATAATAGTAACAGCACACATATCATGACGATGTAACGTTACGTTTTGACGTTGATGTTCGTAAGACAAACGGTAACGTTACAGCAACGTTAGTAACTTAGATTGAACAAAAATCGGCGAAATAATAATAGAGCGAGTGTGAGTGTGAGAGCTTACAGCTCTATGCAACCTCGACTAACAAGTAACATTTAAGTGTAACGTTGAGCGTGAACCATACAACAGGTACTAACCTCTAGTTTATGGTTGAGCTGGAACACCGTCTGGGTTTTGTGACAGAGCTGAGCAAAACAGGAGCTCAGGCTGGTCATCTTCTGCCGACCCTCGTACGTTATATCGACTTGATCTGGGTCTATTTCTCCGAGCAGCAAATCCACATCCACGAATGCCTTGTCAAACTCTTTCTCCAGCACTTCTAGCCAGCGAAACATGGACATACCCGGGCCAAGGCCCGAGCTCTGGCCCGCCGGAGAGCATCCAGCTGAAGCGGACATGGCTAGAGAACAGCAGAGCCCTAACGCTAACGTTAGCTTACTAGCTAACTTTGACTGTGAGTAACGCTGATGAATCCCCCTCTCTGTCGCCCGCTGCCAAATACCACAGTCGAAATAACGTTGAAACCGGATTACTAGACTGTGTACTGGGTTAGTGAAATGAAGTCTGACAAACAGCGTTTTCTGATTCTTGTGAAATGCACTGTCTGACCAGGAAGTCCCACATCAGACTCCCGACTCTGCCTGCCCTGCTTCTTCTTCTTTGGACTTATTGGCAGTTGACAAACCAGTTCCCACGTGCTTTACCGCCACCTCCTGTACGGGAATGTTGATCAGTAGCTGAGTAGTTAAAAAAATCATCATAACACAGAATGTAAACAGCAGTAAGATAGTGAAGGTCTCCTCTCATCCTGCTGGAGTCTTGCGCTCTGTCGGTTCAGAACAGGTCCGCCCGTTGAGTGCTTGATCTGGGATGTTGATGAGCAGGTCTCTGTAAAGATGTGGGCACAACAGTCTCTGATTTTCCGTTGAATAAGCAGCTTTTGCCATAGTCAGAATCTCCAGTCGATTTGAACAATTTCCTTAAATTTAATTCAACAGACTTCATTCAAGGAACTAAACATTGTTGTGTTTACTGACCAATAAATGCATCTGATAATATCTGTAAGAACCCACCACAATAAAACAAAAACTAAACCAGATTTTTAATAACAACCCAAGACTTTTTTCCACCAAAGCCCAAACTGGCAACACTGAGAGCCACAGCACTAGCCAGTAGAGTGCAATAGCAACATAGCTGTATATCCATTACATTTGGTTTCAAACACATTGAAACACTGACTTTCAAAAAGAGAAGAGTAAATTCAGCTTTTCTTTTTAATTGTGTCATTCCTGCCTTCAAAAATGGTCTCAGTCAGGAACCGGTCAGTTCAATATCTCCCACATAACACCAAATGTGCTTTGTACTACAACTGCAGAGTTGGTGATGATTGACTGTGTGGGTTTATTACTATGACACCTTCCACATTACACATATTAAAATTAGCCGTTTGATTGTTAACAGAAACATACATATCAGTGCAGCTTTAAACAGCACCAAACTGCACATTTGTAGCTTGTGTTTTACATTGCTTTATAGGACTAATAAATGCAAGTATGAAGAGCCTTTTTATACGTACTGCCATCGCTCTAATGATGTGTTTTCTGTTTTGAGCCTATGGTAAAAATCACTGAATAAAATATTTTATATATAATCTGCATCTAACAATGAAAGAAATAGTTGAAAAATGTCCTTGGTTCTTCCCATCCACCTTCTAAATGATTAATGAGCTCCTTTGTTGTACGTAGTGCCATCAGTCTCAATACCTGATGAGGATGTGACGTGAAAAAGAAAGAACAGGGACATGCAGCTGTTAGTGCTGCAGTAAATTTAATTTACTACTGAAAGGCAGACCTAGAGCACACTGTGTGGTCTGGTGCTACAGCCAATTTCATGACGTAAACTGCAGACATGCAAACTGAGAAAGTATTAAAAAAGTGATGTGTTTGCGAACCAAACCCCTGTAGAGAGGTCTGCGTGCATCCTCCCCCAGAGGAAAATCTTTGTGATTTTAACACGTAAATGAAGCGTTCTGAGTGTGTAAAAAGTTGGAAAAGCTAGAGTGCATTATAAATAAACACCACCCAAAAAGCTAAACTTTCTACAGAAGTCTACAGGGGAGGAATGATAACCATTTGGTGTGGGACAAGTCATCTGATGCTCTCCACAGTTATTTTACATTCATGGCACATCACCAAGCCTTTTTGGGTCTCACCTCCTAAACCTTATATCTGCAGAAAACCCCTGATAATATGACCTCAGAATCATTAGCGATGGGATTGTTCATGTTTGCCTTTTGGGTTTACTGTTTTTTTACTTTGATTTGTAGCAAATAACTTAAAAAACAGGCAACATGAGAACCACCTGTCTTCTGAATGAAACATTTCATTTGCACATTAATCCTAAAGAAAAGTCTCCTCATTAGCATCTCTAATTTGCTTTACTAACCTCAGCTCCTCCATGATCACCTCTGCCCTTAAGAAAAGATTCTTAACCAACCAGTTTTTCAGACTAATCTGAAAACTGAAATATAATTTAACTATAAGCATTACAGTATGTGTACAGGGCAGAGGTGTACCACAGTTTAGGTTAAGTAGGTAGTAATGACATAGGGCTAATTAACGTTACTTCCTATAAATGTAGCTAACGTTTCATAGCAGCCAAAAAACGTACTGTTAGCAACAGCCAAACAAATACACATATAATTGCCTGGTAATATAACTTTCTTCTCTGTTTAGGCCCCAATCAGACATAATGTGTTTTTTGCAGTGAGAGATGCCTTTTAAAATTGTTTTCCATTGGCACTGAGCGTTATGCACTCTGGGTGCCCTGCGTTTAGGTGCCTGCTGTGCCTCGTTTTCGAATAGCTCTGAGCGCACAAAGTTGAAAAAAATTCAACTCAGAAAAGCGTCATTCCCCTTTTTTTCCATGGTCCAATCCAATGAATGAAGACAGGCCATCAGTTGCTTGGATTGTCTGGATAACGAACAAACTGTCCCCAACTCGTCCCAAAATAAGCCTTGAACCATCCATCATTAAAGGAGACCTTTTATACTGCATTTCCAGCCCTATATTGTAGTTCTGTGACTCCTCTATGGCAGCTTTGCATAATTCAAAGTTCAAAAAAACAATTTTCTGTCTTATACTGGAACTTCATTTAGCCTCTGTCTTACACAAGCTGTAGATGCTCCTGTTGAGACCGCCCCTCCAAAGCTCACTGTCTTCTGATTGGCCATTGTCTAATGTGTTTAGGGATAAGGCTGCATGTTCTTATTTTGACCTCATAATTTGAAACTTTGGTCATGTTTAACATGAACATCTGACATTCTAACATTATAGAAATGCCCGAAAATATGAAAAAGCTCAATAGGTCCCCTTTAAGAAGAAGCTCCTGGACCAGCTGGTACTACCAGCGGTGTCTCCTCTTTCTGAAGGTCTCATGTACCCACATGGAAAAAATGCCAGAGCAAGTGCCACCCATTTGTCTACTTTTTTAAAAGCAGATGTTTTTAGCAACAAAAGAAACAGATTTGTGAGTTTTGATCATGTTTCTGCTAATATGACAGTTATGACTTAGCAGCAAACCAAAGATTAGGCTATAGAGCACTGGCGCTATAATCTTTGATTAGACTGTGAGGACAGCTGATATGTTGGTTGCCTAGCAACACAAAAAACGCTTTGCACTGCTCTTTTCTAAATTCAACCAAAAACACTGAAAAAAATAATATAGTCATGTCAACTCATTAGTTATATCAACAAGTGACAAGTTTTGGATATTGAACTCAACTGTATGAGTTTTAGAAAGTTAAACTTGCATTAATTCATTGTGTTGACTATTTGAGACTTTCGTCGTTTTGATTGAACTTGCATATGTAAGTTATCAGTTGAAAAAAAAGGTGAGGGTGTTGCATCTTTTGAGTTTGAGAGAAACATATACATAATCAACTAATTATTAGGGTTTAGCGAGTACTCGGTTGAAACAAGTATCCGGTACAGATCCTTTTTAGGTATATCATCAGAGTAAAATGTGTCACTCATATGTCATCCCGCCCCCCCTGCGCATGCCTACACACACACCGGTTGGCTGAAGCCAGGAGAGTCTTAATGAAAGCACTTCACTGACTGCTGGGAAACTAGGGAATGTGGTTTTGACCTGTGTCTAAACTTTATCACAGTTTGATGAGTGAACCTACACTTTGTTAATAAAATTATGAGTAATAATACTTGTTCAGGGGCACCACCTAAACCGCTGTCCACCCAAGGCCTTTAGGGCTCCTTGGGTATAGTTTAATAATTACAACAATTATTAGCCTACTAGTGATCAGTTAGTTATTTATTGTTCAATTATTTTTAATCAATTAGTTTAATCAATCAGTCTCAGTTCTGGGGATGAGTCCTCCGTGCATTGACCTGGGTAAATTAAATAGTACAATATGTTTCTGTGATCAAAGTGAATATTTATTAACTAACTAAAGTGAATGTAAGTAAACAGGGTAAATAGGGATATAAAGGAAATAAACAACAATGATTAAAACAACAACCAGAATGCAATTGACTGGAGAACAGAAGTAATAGGTTCAATGTGAATTCAGTTTGGCTATTGTGGAAAGACTATGGTTCTAAAGAAATAAAGGAACGAATGGACGCAAGTTCTAAAGGGCTGAAGGACATCAACTTGACCATAGAATGTAGAGGTTATTTGCCTTACTGCTTGGTGTTTTTTTGCCTTCCGGTACTTCGAAGGTCCACAGTTGGCGGGTTGGTTTGTTACGTTCGCAGCCTCTCGGCAGGCTTGGTACGCCGTATGGCCGTGGCTCGAACCGGGGTTTCGCCAGCGAGTTTCTCAAGGTCCCTCGGATTTGGCTTGTGGCTGCTGGACTCTTGCCGTGGTCTAGGCCGGTAGCTATGACTCAGTTCGTTGTTTGATGTCCTCTCTGTTACTGGTGGTGTAACCGACTCGTTGACTAACCTCCAAATTCCGTTTGTCGTTGGGAGTAGTGGAAGTTAATTCAAACCGAGATACGGTTTTGAAAGAAACTTGATTGTTTTTCTTAAACAAAAGTTGCGCTAATTAAACAATCTAATAACTTTAAACAAAAAAAACAAATAATTCACCGAAGGCTCGCGAGACCTCGGGAATGCAATTAACTATTAGACAAAAGAAAAGGGAGGTCAAAGATCAGGTTTGGGGCCTTTAGTTTATGGCCTCTGTCCACTCAGAGGTCCTAACAGCCTAGTTCAGAAAGAGTTTACATATGTGGACACAGGGCTTAAAGCAAGAAATTTTTCTGTGCCTGTTCAGAGTTTATGACAAAGATAGAGGTTAGGGGGCAAGAGCGTAACTTTGTGTTGAAAAATGATGGGGACATAGGGGCTCAGATTAGGGCTGTGACGTACACTTAGCTCAGGAAACATTAGGAAAGACGATACTGAGTTCACAAGAACAAGACGAGAAGATAATTTTACACTGTTTTGATAAAATGTTCAATGTGGACCCTAACCCTAACAAAATCTGAGGTAAAACATTCAAAACACTTATGATTAAGTAAAATCTTCTTTTCAATCCTTTTTCCTCAACAAAATAAATATCTTAATAGAGAAAATAACTGCTGATTTGTTCGTGATTCAAATTAATTAAATCAAACATTTGTTATTTTGTTACTGAGTAAAGTTATATCACGGTAATTATCATTATTGTTTTATTGCCCAGTCCTGCTGGTACTCCCTATTTACATGGGGAGTGTGTTTTGGCTGGTACTATGGCTACATTGTTTCATTATAATTTCAGATAAAAGTATACTATAAAGCTTACCACTAGTGTAATATTAATTCCAGTTGGACAGCAGTTTGATTTCTGTGGGTTTACATTTATTAAATCCTTGTGTAAGAAAAATGATCTACATGGTGCTTAGCCTCTAATTAGTCAATGCTAAGTACTAACATGTCAATAATCATTCATGCAGAACAACAAGTTCAACATTTTAAACGTTTGCTGTAGTGCATCAAACGTTTTTAATGTCCCACCCCATCCAGGCTGTGATTGGTCAGTTCACAAAAAGTTACTGTGACAGCAACTTTCTGCACAGGGCTGCATGAAAGGCACCCGAGCTTCTACCTACCCTGTCTCAGCTGACAGAGATTAGCAGACACATAGAGCCCACTGGTTCACAAGAAAAGTCTCAGGACGCCCATTTCAAGCATTGCCTATTATCAAAATTTACACCATCTGTGAAGCCATAGTCCACCGGTGGATTACATTCTGACAATAATGCCCTTGTTACGTTGGCAAAAGTCCAGACAATCCAACCCAGTAAAAGATATTTAGTCCAAAAAGCATTATTATATCAATAAATACACATGGACTGCTGTTACGTCGCACACATATCCCACGACACTGAAAATACGCCATTTCCAGCACAGCGCCAGAGAACTTTAAGCCCTGTGGACAAGAAGTGTTAAATTTTAACTCCAGAAGAATAAAAAATTACACTAAATTAGTGTTAAGGTACCAACACAAATAAATTAAAACTCTGTGGTGTGGACACATATAGACATTTTAAAGGTGTTAAAATCAACTCTGACAGTGTTAATTTGGGTAAGCTGATTTTACGGTGTGCTTTTTGAAAGTCATTCAGTATAAATATTCAAATTCTCTGTATGTATGTATGTATATTTTTCTGTTTTGCATGGTGCTTTACTCCTGACAGCGGAGGAGCAGCACAGCTAAGATTTATTTGGTTGACAAGTAGCAACTCAAGGACACCCGTGTGATTAATGATGAGAGTTAATCACCCTCTACTGACAAGCGTTAATGTGAAAAGTCAGCCGGATAAACAAATACAGAGGATTTACACTCATCTGAGCATCATAAACAAGCATATTCATCTCATTAATAGTAATTTGATTTCACTGCGTGCAGGTGAAAGCCTCTTAGCTGTAGTTTGGTGTTATTGGCTTGACCTTTGAAAGGTGTTAGAATCACAAACGTGTGTGTCATTGAGGCAATAAGGCTTGTTGTCTACCCTTGCGATGCCTATATTTCTGTTAGGAGACATTATACATTAATTCTCAGTACATGGGATATTCATGTGGATCAGAGGGTTCCTGGTTGTGCTGCTGCCTGAGAATACAATGTACCATATCTGTCTGCAACAGGATAAATGTATTATTACAATAGTGAGTTAGAGAGCGAAATTCATATCAATCAGGTTGACTCTGTTATCAGTTTGATCTCAGTTTGTGCTGGCAGTAGTAAGCACAGAACTGGGACAGATTATTTTGTTGTGCAGTTTACACCAGAACATTTCCTTTTGGCATTCAAACATGCTAACATTCACGTATTGGTGACAGAAATTCCTAACTGTATTTTTACTTTAAAGAGAAGATTTCTACAACATTGTCCGACTTATGATGGGCAGTTTAAAGAAAAAAATCTAAATCAACGCAGCAGAGCCAGAGATATCTCACATTCTCCCTCCTTGTTAAAACCCCTCTCAAGTCTCTGACGTACACCATACAAAGCGACAGACAGACATCTTTATTTAGTAAAATCACTATCCATGAGCAAAAGTAATATATGAACATCAAATTTGAATGGAATATAATGATGACTACTAAAAATAGCTTTTTTGTGTGTTTTTGTGTGTATAATGACGGCACACTTGATTCAGGTTCATAACAAATTTAATAACAAATTGGATAAAGCTATCAAAACTTAAATTAAAAATATTTCCAGCCGACAAGAGCTGATACCACACAAATTTTTTAGAATGTCTTTATTTAATGGCCGGGTCCGTTTGTTCTGGAGAAGAGACGACCTTGGTGGTAATTCGATTCTGTCAGGAGTTATGCTAGAACCCAGATGTAGACACGGAGACAAAGCAGCAGTTAAACAGTTTATTGACTGAGGCAGGGTGAGGTGGCAGGGAGTCTCTTTCCAAGCAGTGGAGCGTGATGGGTGGCTGGCTGGCGTGTGGCTGGAAAGTTTGGATCTCGGCTTTGAGGGACTTGGAACTGGCAGGCAGGCAGAGCAGGTAGAGCCAGTGATCTGGAGACAGGCAGAGAGAAATTAGTAAAAGCAAACCGGTTGCTAGATTAACAGGCTAGATGCTAAGGTAAGACCTACGGTACACGACTTAACAATCTGGCAGGGAATGGAAGTCTGGTCTCCCCTTAAGAGGTAGGGATGGCTGATCAGGAACAGGTCCGTGATTACCAGCAGGTGCAGCAAGTGCCAACTCAGGAACCCAGACACGCCCAGGATTCAAAAATCTGAGAGAAGAAAAAACAGAACAAAAACACACCAAGCATGCCTCACTCACCCAAAGGAAAAAAAACAAATCAAAACACACTCACTCAGTCCCAAATTCAGGTGAGAGATGCAGGGTTCATGACAGGTTCCTGGTAGAAACCTCCAAAATGGTAAAGGCTGATAAAAAAAAAAAAAAACCTACACTAAAAACCAACCACTTAGCATCTGAACTGAGCTAATGTTGGCAGCAGCAGTTCAGCTCGCAGCACTCACACCCTGTGTACGTCCGAGCATCAAAAGAACATGATTTAACTGTCACGATCCTGTCCTGAGCGTGTCTGGGTTTCTTTTTTTTTGTCTTTTCCCCCCCTCAGTAATCTGCCTGCCTGCTAGTCTCTGTTCCCCCCTGCTGTCTCTCTGCCTCGTTAACCCTGATCCCAGTCACCTGTGTTGCTCCCGCCCTGCTCGTTAGTCCCTGTGTATAAATGTCTGGTGTTTCTGTTCATTCCCTGTCTGGTCATTGTCTCATGTCAGTCCTGTCCTGTCTGATGTCGTGTTGTTACCGGCTACCTTTTTGGATGTACCAGTTCCTGTACTCGTGAGTTCTGTTCATGCCTGTTGTCGTGCTTGGGATAAATAAAACCTGGAACTCAATCTCAGCTCTCAGTGTCATGCGTTTGGGCTCTCCCCTGCTTTGCGCACCCAGCAATCCTGACATTAACATGCTTTATTACCTGTTGTGATCAGCCTGAGAGGAACCTCCTGAATGATGAAACCTCTGAATGATGAAAACTTAAAACAATAACTTCAGACACAGTATTTAGCTTAACTCCATCAGATGCTGCAAATGTCATAGAGTCAATGGTGGAAAAGAGATGAACAGTCGTTCCAAAGTAGATTCAAACACCCGAAATGCTCGACTTAAAGCAAGTAGCCTCTACTCTACCATTAAGAAATGCACTACAAGGCCCCCCAAAAGTTCAGTTACTTTGGGAAAGTACTACCCCCAGGGACTTTTTGTAGGCGGGTAAAATAAATGGAATGGTTATAGTGGTACAGAGAGGCTGGCAGGACTGGTTATAGTGGGACAGAGAGGCTGGGTGGACTGGTTCCAGTGGACCAGAGAGGTCGGGTGGACTTGTAGCGGTACAGAGAGGCCAAGTGGACTGGTTAAAGTAGGACAGAGAGGCAGAGTGGACTGGTAATGATGGGACAGACAGGTTGAGTGGACTGGTTATATTGTCCACAAAGGATCCTAACAAAGGTCCCTGGGGAATCCAGGTGCTGGAGGAGGAAGTGCAGCAGGCATTCCACAGCGTCCTCTGTACGTCCTCCTCTAAAGAGGTTCTTCTGGGTCTGGTTAGAGTTTAACAAGATACTCCGTGCTGTGAAATTGTGAAGTCCTTATGAATTGTGTGAAGGAACGGCGCTGTCCAGAGTGCTGAAAGGGAGCGGACACCAATTCATAGTTGGTTGTCTGCTTGCTTTTCAGTATAACTGAAAGCGCTTTTCCACCTAATTTAGCAGTGTGAGAGAGAGAGAGAAAGATTTTTAATTAAACACACACACACATACATGTTTACTGTTTTACTTTATTTTATTTATTTGATGGTTTTATTATAATTTTATTTTAATTTATCTATCTTTATTTAAACATGCACACACACACACACACACACACACATTTACTGTTTTATTTTACAAAATGATTTATCTATTTTTATTTAAACACACATGTGTTTACTATTTTATTTATTTATCTAACTAATTGAATTGTTTTTTTGTATTTTCCTTAAAGCTTTGGCAACACTGTTCTATTAACATTCATGCCAATAAAGCAAATTTAAATTGAATTGAGTGAGAGAGAGAGCTGTTTCTACTCGCCTCACCTGCTGATTTTAACCAAATGCTCTGATTATGCTAGCCTACACACAGAACTTAACCCCTTGACGCCTGAATTTTTTTTACAAAGAAAAAATACATTTGTGTTTTCATTTGCTTTCAGGCTGATGTTAAATTAAGTGAAGATTGTTAATTTGTCTATAGAACATAGAAAAGATATAAATTCAGGTATGATGTAGGTATGATGCAAATTAGTGACAACAGGCATAAATGAGAAACCAGGTCTTGCAAAGGGTTCCTAGGTACGTATCAAATATGCACAAACAGGCATTGGGATAATACATGCGCTATCTTGTCTGCAGTCTGAAAGGAAGAGGTGATGCAAATTCCGTCAAGGGGTTAATAACTGTTGCCAACACCTTAGTGAGGAGCTTATAATCTGAGCAGAGCGGTGAAACTGGTCTCCAGTTTTTGATAAACTGCAGGTCACCTTTCTTAGGCAGCAGGGTAAGGACCGCCCTTCTGCAGCTCAGTGGCAGACGCCCTCTAGTGAGACTGTCACTCAATACTGCGAGCAGATCCACACCCACCACTGACCAGAAAGACTTAGTAAAGTCAACAGGTAGACCATTTATTCCGGGAGCTTTCCCACTCTGCATGATCTGCAGAGCAGCATAGAGTTCACCGCTGCCCACCCTGAGCCATGGTTCTGCTCGAGGTTTCTGCCTCTTAAAAGGAAGTCTTTCCTTGCCTCTGTCGCCTAGTGCTGCTCTTGGTGGGAATTGTTGGGCTTCTGTAAATAACATCACAGAGTACGGTCTAGACCTGCTCTTTTATGAAAAGCACTGAGATAACTGTTGTTGAGATTTGGGGCTATATAAATAAAATTGAATTGAAGTTCATCAGAGGAAAGAGTTGCTTCCAACTCTATATTTCACTGCTGCTCAACCTGAGGAAGACCAGTGTAGAAGCTCTGGGACACTGCCTGCCCCTCTCTGTGCTCACATTTAAGCAAGTTTATGACAAGCGGTCAGTAATTTCACAGCAATGCCTTTCAGCTGTCCTGTCAGTCTAATCAAAGATTATAGCGCCAACTATCTGTAATCTTTGGTTTTCTTTGTAAACATCACTCAGTACTATGAGGTGCCCCTAGGGACATTATTCAGAATTACCATGCATATACATGTACTTTTCCTCTCACATACACATATGAAACCAAATTCATTCACATCCTAGTTCAGTCTGTTTTTTCCCGTTATGTTTGTAGTCTATCTGTATGATTAGTTTTTAGTCTGTTCTGTGTTCCTGTACGTTTCTTTTCTTATGTCAGTTGCCTGTGCCTTGGGTTCAGTGTTCAGTCTGCTTGTTTCAGTTCTCTTCCTGTTTGGATCTGTGCCGACCTAAGTCCTTGTCTTATTCTGTTTCTATCTGGTGTTTGTTTCATGCTCAGTTTCTTTTTTTTTTTTAAACAAAATTTTATTGGTTTCCAACAGAAACACAAGTTTGCCATTATGTCAGCAACAGAGATAGATAAAAAAAAAGACAATAAATGAAGAGAATATATATATATATATATATATATACACACACACACACACACACACACACACACACACACACAAATGAATTGTGTGCACAGAATTGCCATCCATTTATTCTTAGCAGGAAAATGTCCCCTCATCACTAGCCGAGTCAAATCCTCAGGTAGGTAGTTAAGCAGAGGAGCCCACATGTCTCTGAAAGACCCCTCATTACCTTTCGCAACTGCACTGAGTCTTTCATGGGGGAGGGTCCTGAATATTTCCCTATGCCATAATGTGACAGTAGGTGGTTTATTGTTGATCCAATTAATACATTTTCTAGCCAATAATAGTAATTTATCGCATAATTTGAACTGTAAATGGGTTATAGTCACCTCCCTTGAGGGGAGGCCGAGAATGAAAAGGCCTAGGTCCCTCTTAATTCTTGCATGGAATATGCCACTTAGTTCCTGTGAGATCATACTCCATAATCTTTTTATCAGTTTACATTGCCAGAAGTAATGATAATATGTTACAACATCTCTGACACTTTTTACACAAAGGTGAAAGCTGACGGTCCATCTCATTTAGTATGTAAGGAGTTATGTGTAGACGGTGTCGTATTTTATACTGTGTCTCTTTCAGTCTTTTACATGTAAAGGTGGATTTAAATACTTAAATACAATGGCCTCCTGCCAGTCATCCTCAATATACTCTGTGTCGAGATCTTTCTCCCACTTCTGTGCAATGCTTATAATACCACCTGGACTAAGAGAGTATAGCAGTGGATAGAAGGAAGAGATAAAGCAGGTGATGCCTCCTTGGGAAATAAAGAACCTCTCTACATCACTGTACATGACTTTGATCCAATGAAGTGCCTGACCTGGAGAAAACCATAATGGTGTTCGTTGGGGATCCAAAATTTGGACTGCAGTTGTTTGAAAGTCATTAATATCCTGTCGTGGTACAAATCTCCAATCACAAGTGCCCCATTGCCATGCCACATGTCAAAAATGTTGGGATGAAGACACGGGGGGAAATCCAGGTTCTTCGTTATAGGGGTTAAGAACAAGGCATCGCTTCCTCTTCCTAGGTATTTACAGATTTCCTGTACCTAGCTGCAGTATTTTCATTTTCAGTCTGGGTCTTTTGCAGTGCCATATGAATCTAGAGAACGCTCTTTCTATATCAAGAGCAAACGTCTTGGAGATCCACAAGGACATCATTTGTAAAAGATATAATAACCTGGGAAATAAATTAATTTTGATTAAGCTGACGCGCCCCATAAGAGATAGAGGGAGATTGTGCCATCTATCTAAGTCCTTCTTTATTTTAGTTGCTATTGGAGAGAAGTTGAGCTTCCATAGCTATGTCACGTTTGTTGAAACTTTTATCCCAAGGTAGGTGAAACCTGTGGGAGACAGTTTAAAGGGACAATTGGTAGATGAAGACGGGCCACCCAATGGCATGGTCTCCGACTTGCCATAGTTGATCTTGTAGCCTGTAAAAGAGCCAAACTCTTGAATAATAGTGAGGATAGTTGGTATTGATATGTCAGGTTTTGTCAGAAACAACAGGATGTCATCGGCATAAAGTGCTATCTTATGAACTGTTCTTCCGATCGTAATCCAATTCACATCGTTGTGTTGCCTAATTGCCTCGGCCAGGGGCTCAAGTGCCAGCGCAAAGAGCAGCGGAGACGGGGGACAGTCCTGTCCAACTCCCCTACGCAGCGAGGAAGGCGATGACTGTATGCCATTAGTTACAACTCAGGTCTGTGGAGAGTTGTAGAGTATCCTAATCCTTTTGAGAAATTCCCCTCCCAGCCCAAACCTCTCCAGTGCATCAAATAAATATTCCTACTCTACCCTATCAAACGCCTTTTCGGCATCTAAAGATACAGCAAGTCCTTTATAATTTGTCTGACTTGAGTACTGTATTGTGTTCAACAGTCTCCTCACATTTGTGAGGGAGAGTCTGTTCTGTATAAATCCAGTCTGGTCTGGATTTATGAAAGATGGCAGGAACTTTTCCAGTCTTGTTGCTAGCAGTTTTGATAACAATTTACTATCCACACCAATAAGGCTAATGGATCTATATGAGCCACAGATATCAGGTGGTTTCTTAAGGATTAGTGTGATGTTGGCTAGATTAAGTATTGCGGGGAGGTGCCTGACCGTCAGTAAGCAGCCCGGCTACCAGGTGACTCAGTATCTTGTAAAATTCCGGGCAGAACCCATCAGGTCCTGGTGCTTTTCCACCCCTGAGGGAGGCTATAGCCGCACGGACCTCCTCCTCAGTCACTGGTACATTTATTTTTTCCTTTTGTTCCCCCGACAGGGATGGGAGGGACACCCCTGCGCTCGTTACTGTCACTTTTTACCAGCCGTCCAATCACAGTGCAGGAGGGGCGGGACAAACACTGCACCGAGCACATCCGATCTTGAACGGAACACTGTGCCTACTTGCCGTGGTGTTTCTTCGCCCGCAAAATCTCATGAACCCACGTATGGACAGTCTGTGCTCTCATGTTTCAGCCTTCTCTTCATGCAAAGCAAGGGCCAGTGCAAGTAGGCCTACATACTTTGTGGTGACATATTTACATTCACTAAAATTAAGTAGGCTACCCTACTTGCAACACATCGCCTCCACGGAAATTATGTATCATAGCAAAAACAGCGTCTCGAAAAAAAACACAGCGCCTCCAAAACGCACCCTAGCGCTCCCAGCTAGGCGTTTTCAGAAGAGCAGGTGACATATTCAGCTGGCAAAAAACGCTTTGGGGGACACAGGCCCTAAGTTGTACTTCCAGCTGTTGTATTGCACTCTCTAAGCTGAGTTGTTCTTTCATCGCAGCCCTTATCTAAGCTGTAGTGTACGAAATAATACTCCCCCTGAGATAAGCTTTAGCTGTTTTCCACAGCAGAGAAGGGCTGACGTCTGGGGTCTTATTTGCAGCAATAAAAACATTCCACGGTTTGGTAATATAGTCAATAAATGGTGGACTACTCAACAGAGAGGGGATCCTCCAGCGGCGAGAGGAGGAATCAGTATAAGGAGGGCGGATGCTCAAGCCTACATGAGAGTGGTCAGAGAGTGAGCATATGCCAATTAAGCACTCCCCCACCCTATCTAAAACCCCTCTGGACATCCCTTAACATTAAGGGAGACTATTTTAAGTCTAAGTAAAATAATAAAAAGTAAAATAAAATAAAATACACTTTTGTGTGAACTAGTGGGAAGTTTTATGGCACAGCAGAGGGACTCAACGTTTCTACCACAGACAGATGGATAAATGGACAGCTCTGTGAGATGTAGTATGGAAGGTTTCAGAGATATGATGGCATAAAGACTCGAAAATGACAGAACATCACGAACAAAGTATTCAACCCCAAACGATAAAGACCCAACAAATGCCCAAAAGCAGTAACACCAAAAAACCCTCCATAACTGGGAAACTGGGAGACTAGTCCCAATAGAAACACCAAAGTATGGTTTACATTTTGTATGACCTTGTCATTTTCAAGTGCCTTCATCATTTCTAACATTTGAAATGATGAAGGCACCATACTTTGGTGTTTCTATTAGTTTTTCAGGAAAGCTGAATGCAGCAATTTACAGAGACGTCCTTGATGAAAATTTGAACATCTCTGGAGAGATCTGAAAATTGCTGTGCACCGATGCTCCTGATCCAACCTGATGAAGCCTGAGAGGTCCTGCAAAGAAGAGGCACATGGCTCAATACATGGACACTGCCCAGAAGGGAATGGGTAGTAATACCAGGGGAGCCAAGCACCAGCTACTGGTTGATTGAGCAGTCACTCACATACATGGATACTGGAATACTTGGAAATGTACAAGATCAACAAGGCAAGGCAAGTTTATTTGTATAGCACAATTTAACAACAAGCTAATTCAAAGTGCTTTACATAAAACATAAAAGCAACAGGGAAATATGTAAAAGTTTAAAAGCAACATAAAACATAATAAAAGTTATAGTGTTACAATCAGGGTTAAAAGAGTTAAATGGAAAATAATAAAAAGCTAAAAACAAAGAAAAAGAAAACAGGACAGTAAAAGTTACAGTACAGTGTAAGTTATCAATTAAAAGAAAAATCTTAAATATTTAATTAAAAGCAATGGTAAAAAGAAAAGTCTTCAGTCTTAATTTAAAAGAACTGACTGTTTCAGGAGACCTGCAGTTATCTGGGAGTTTGTTCCAAATACACGGAGCATATTAACTGAACGCTGCTTCTCCTTGTTTAGTTTTGACTCTGGGGACAGAAAGCAGACCTGCCCCAGACGACCTGAGAGGTCTGGATGGTTCGTAACGAAGCAGAAGATCGGAAATGTATTTTGGCCCTAAACCATTTAGTGCTTTATAAACTACCAGCAGGATTTTGAAATCAATTCTTTGACACATGACTTTCAGTCATTCCTCCTTGGCTCCAAAAACAATACCTTCAGTTTTATCCTTGTTTAATTGAAGAAAATTCTGGCACATCCAATCGTTGACCTGCTCAATACAGTTACTCAGCACCTGTATGAGATCATAGTCCCCTGGTGAAATGGTTATGTAAATCTGTGTGTCATCTGCATAATTATGGTAACATAATATAACAATGATTTTACTTAAAAATGGGAGATTTGATATGGGCCCATAATTGCTCATTAGTGAACTGTCTAGATTGCTCTTTTTTAAGAGTGGCTTAATGACTGCAGTTTTCAGGGCCTGTGGGGAAAAAACTGAGAGGAGAGACATGTTGACAATTTGTTGTAAATCTGAGGCCATGCATTTAGACACATTTTTGAAAAAACCTGTTGGCAGAATATCAAGGCAGCAGTCCCCCTTTCCTGGGGGTTGTCAACATGGATGTTAAAATCACCAACAATAACCACACAGTCAGTTTACCTCATTATTTGAAACTTTGTCCACTCAAGTCAATACAGATTATAGACAGCAGTTCACCAAAGTCATCAAAAAAATTTGCACAGTATTTAGGGGGCCTGTAGATATTTATAATAATAGTTCAAGAAGAGGAATTCAGCTGAAGAGCCACATATTCAAAAGAAGCAAAATTCCCATAAGACATCTTTTTGCATTGAAGGGAGTCATTAAACAAAATGGCAACTCCACCTCCTCTCTTATGCACTCTAGCTTCACTCATGAAACTGAAGTTGGGAGGGGTAGACTCGATAAGGACAGCTGCACTGTTATCTTGGTCCAACCAAGTTTCAGTTAAAAACATGATATTAAGATTGTGAGTGATTATAAAATCATTGATTAAAAATGGTTTTCCTGCCAAAGACCTAACGTTTAACAAAGCTAATTTTAGTGTGTTAAAAACATAATCTGGCCCACTTTTTCCGACAGGCTGCGGCTGACGAGGAATTAATACTAAATTTGCAGGATATGTTGAGTGCTTCCTGTTTCTTAACACATTCACCATGCTTTTTCTGTTACCTATCAAGACAGGGATGGAGAAGACTACCAGCACACTGGGCCCTGGCTTGTCCTGGGAAGAGTCATGAGTGCTATTTTCCTTGTAGCCTGGACCCAGCACATATCAGACAGAGCTTACTGGGCTTTTTCGCCTTGGCTCAGATGTCTCCCGTGATCAGAGATCTCTTCCAGTGGGGGTTGGGGTGGCTATCCTTCAAGGTTTCTGGCGTGTTGTGTTATGTCTTCTTCTTGTTTTGATTCCTCTTGTCTCTTGTCCTTGACAGAGGGAACAGACGAGTGACGCAGAAAGTAAAACAGGTTGGAGCTGACCAATTTTACTCCTGACTTGTTAAGGCGAAGTCCATCTGCATTAAAAAGATGTCTGCGGTCCCACAGAAAGTAAAAGTTTTTGATGAAATGCACTGAATGGACAGTACATGCCGTTGAGAGCCACATATTCAGTGCCATCAATCTGCTGAATCTCTCAGCTCCTCTTTGGATTGGCGGTATAGGGCCACTGATAAACACCTCAGTATTCAAAGAGCTGACTGTGTTCAACAGATTATTGAAGTCCTCTTTCAACACTTCAGACTGTTGCTTCACAACATCATTGGTCCCGATGTCCAGTATGATGTTTTTCACAGTAGGATGTTCAGCCACAATATGCAGGATTCTTTCTGCCAAGTCAGACACCGTATCCTTCGGAAAAGAGTATTTTGGTGTTCTTACTGCACATGCTTCTTACATTGTTTACAGCAGAGTCACCCACAATCAGAGTTTGAGGCCCAGTCGTTAGCTTTCCCTGCAGCCTTTTACTTTCTGATTATATACTTTTTTACTGATTATATACTTTTTTTATACAGGTGCAGACAAGGATGCCCCTGAGACAGTACAGCACATAACAGCAGGGTGTAAGATGCTGGCAGGATCCAAGGTCAAAATGGAAGACACTAAGGTAGTTGAGAATGACCGAGCTAAGATCCTGTGGGACTTAGAGATCCAGACTGACAAGAAGAGTGCAGTCCTAGGAACTGCTAAGATACTGCGCAGAACCCTCCCAGGCCTCTGGTAGAGGACCCGAGCTTGAGGATGACACATACCACACCGCAAGGGGTGAGAGGGGGGAGATATATATATAGCAGATAAAAGAAGAAAAGACCTATATATATATATATATATATATATAGATAAAAGAAGAAAAGACCTATATATATATATAGGTCTTTTCTTCTTTTATCTGCTCACTCTCCCCTAACGTAATACTGCTGGGGTATTTTAATATACATATGGACAAAACCTCTAATGCATACACAAGGGAATTTACATCTTGTCTGGACAGTTTTGGATTGGAGCAACATATTCACTTCCACTCACTCCAAAGGTCATGTTTTGGACTTGGTTTGCTGCTCTGTTGTCACTCCACATGGTTGCACTACGGCTGACCTCCCCATTTCTGATTACATGTTAATTTCTTTTAGTGTCAACTTAACACTGTCGAAAATAAAACTACCACGTGTCATTTCATTCAGAAATATTAAGGACATTAATTTAAACACTCTCTCTAGTGAAATTAACTGCCTCCCCAGTATAAACGGTTTTTCCAACCCTAATGATCTGGTGTTTCATTACAATGGCCTACAAAACGTTTTAAATTCTCTGGCTCCTTTAAAAACCCAGACTGTTTCCTTCACCCATTCTGCCCCATGGTTTACATCAGAACTACGCCAGCTCAAGGGAAAAGGTCATCGCCTGGAACACCTTTACAAGAAAACTGGCACCATTGTGCACCAAGAAATGTACAAAAAACACATTCTCCACTACAAGGACACTCTTCTACAGCCAAATCCACCTATTATGCAGATATAATCAGTACAGGCGAAGGTAATACCAGAATCCTGTCTCCATGGTCAACAACATATTACGACCACCGGACTCTCTTGCGCCTCATCTGTACTCATCTGCTTACTGTAAATCCTTAATATAATTTTTTATTCCCAAGTGCACAAGATTCAGAGAAAACAATCCACATGCAAGAAAGGGATCCATGTAACAAAGGAACGGGCAGAAACACTCAACATTAGACGCAAGGACGTGACAAGGACTGAAGACAACTGAGGACAATATATACACTGGTAAACGAGCAGGGAGGGAAGCACAACTGAAATACATCAGGTAATCAAACACAGGGACAAAGCTAGACAAGGACACCAGGTACAGAGGATTACCAAAATAAAACAGGAAGTAAAGTTCACAGGAACACACAAGGACAGATCTACCAAAGTAAAACATGGAGACATGACCAAGACCAAGGACCAAGACACAGACCATAATGATAAAACTCAGAAGTACACCGACCAAGAAAACACTAAACATGAACTAAAGCACAGGTCTTAGAACTAACTAAACAAGATTAAACAGAGAAACACAGAACCAAAAACGGACTTAAACAGGAAAGACATGAACACAAAACCACACTCCTAACACATCCTCCTTGATCTGAGTGCAGCCTTTGACACCATCTCTCATAACATCCTCCTTGACAGATTAGTCTCTATTGGTTTCACTGACACACCCTTGGACTGGTTTAAATCATATCTCTCTGGCCGCACTCAGTTCATCCAACTCAAACATTTCAAATCAGAGCTATCCCCTGTCACTACCGGTGTTCCCCAGGGCTCTGTCCTGGGGCCCCTTCTGTTCATCATCTATCTGCTTTGTCTTGGCCATATCTTTCGTAAATTTAACATCCATTTCCACTGCTATGCGGATGACACCCAGCTCTTCTGTCTGCCAAACCTACCAAATCCACTTTGACTAAATATTCTCTTACCATTGAAAACTCCCCAGCTTCCCCCTCCCCTCAGGTCAAGAGTCTGGGTGTGATCCTCGACAGTACACTTTCATTTCAAGCTCACATTAATAATGTCACTTGGTCTGCATACTTCCATCTTCCACCTCCTTCATATTAACACACCCACCCGTACTCTTAGGTCTTCTTCTCCTATTCACCTCACTGTACCTCCTACTTGTTTGACCACCATGGGGTTCAGAGCCTTCAGCCGCTCTGCCCCTCGTCTCTGGAACTCTCTTCCACCAGACATCCGCAACATTGACTCACTTTCCATTTTTAAATCCCGCCTGAAAACACATCTTTTTAAACTGGCATATCCCACGTGATCACTCTTTCTCAATCTTTGTTTCCAGTTGTTTTATACCCTGATTTTATGCACTGTAATTATAGTTGTTAATTTCATCGATTATTGCTGTACTGTTTTATTATGTTTTGTGAGGTGACCTTGAGTGTTCAGAAAAAAATTATTATTATTATTATTATTAGAGGAGTGTAAATTTACTTTTTGGCTCGCCAGCCAAGCATATTTTTTTTACTGCCCAAAATAATAATTTGCCCTTTTATGTCAGGCATTCAGTTTTTTTTCCTAGCCTTTCAACATTTAGCCGCCAAAAGGCTACAACAAAAGGGATATACACCATGGTAGAAGTTTACCAAAATATTTTATTTAAACCAAAATCAACCAAATTAAGGCTGATGCCAAAGTAAAGGTTATGAAGTATGGGGTATGAACATCAATGGTTTCAGTCATGTCAGGGCAGGATGATGGATGCATGGAAAATGTGTGTAATGGTGTTGTAATGTGCAAGAAACAATAACTACAACTAAAACAGTATGTCCAGAAACCAAAGCAAAAGTGGAACCTGTGACGGAAAACAGAGGGTAGCAAGTTAGCAGGAAGTTCCATGTCCATGAATGAGAATAAGGCATCACAAATACTCTACAGGGCAATTAGCCCAGGTGCCCAGATTGGCCATGCCCACCCATGACCCCACAGGGCGTCACATCCAGAGTTGCTCTAAGACTTTATTAAACTGCAGATACAAAACCCAAGCATGGTGTTTCACTAAAGCACATTACACTAAATTTCGATTTATAATAAGTTCACATGTTCTGGCATGTGGCAAATCGTCACCATATAAAACAGAGCTTCTATAAGTACAGAAGGTAGTTACATTAGATAATGAGAGATGTCTTTAATTATCTAAATTTGCTGTTTTGCATAGTTAGTGCACTGAGACAGTGACACAATGTTCTCATTTTTCTGTGTACAGCTTGAGGCTGACTTTGTAAATTCAAATCTATTACAGACTGATAAGACAAGGTGGAAAGTACCCTCAAATTTTCCTCGAGCAATCCTCTGTGGCCTTGGCAGAACAAAGTGTTAGTTCTTTAGATTTTTTCAGCATAATGGTTTGTGCTTTGTGAGAGAAGATTAAGAACATCTTTTATCCCACGCTTCCCACTTACTCAGTCTGCATAATACTGCTTGCCACATGTCACAGATAGCTTCACTCCAACCGGTCTGTAAAGGTCATTACTGCAATTTTCTCCTTGCTCGTCCCTCTCCTCTCTCCTGCAATTTTTTGCAGGTGTATCTGGAGCTGTAGAGTCTGGATCTATGACTGCAAGCCACCTGCTGCCCCCATGCTCCTGCTTGATACCCACTGCTACAATTATTATTAGTCCTTTCATTATTATTATTATTACCATCATTATTATTACTGTCTATGAAGATTCAGGCCAGCACCTTGCATGGTAGCTCACTGCCATCAATGTGTGAATGGGTGAATTAGAGGCAAATTATAAAGGGCTTTGGAAAAAATGCAGCCATTTATACATTTTCATGCCCAGACAGATGTGAGATATATTCATTACAAAGTATCTTTTTCAATTTCTCTTTTACTTCAGTACAATAATGAATTCACACTGAGTGTTCCATGTGGCACCTTGTTGTACAGATCTTCTGCCAGATGGCCAGCCCATCGCTCAGTGCAGTTTAACACAATGGCTATTGCTTATTTGTGTATATGTTGCACTGCTTAGTTTTCATTTCTATAAATTAGAAGCACATGCTCACACATTGTATCCTGTTCTGCTCTGTATGTTTATTGTGTTGGGTGCTGCAAGACAGTTAGTTTTCATCAAGTGTTAAAAGGGGCAATATGGAGTTTTCAGTGGCCACTAGTGGTGCAGTTTTAAGATTGCAACCAGGCATGTGCTCATTCACGTTGCTCGAACCATAGGCTTGAACTCATGAGCATAATCCGAAACACAACCTTTTTCATACAGGGATCCGCAATAAATGCAGAAACACCAGCATGCCGGCTGTGGCTTTTCTCCAGACATGTTCAGGTTCTGTTACTTCAGTGTTCACGGCTCAGAGGCAGATCAACACCGCACACTGGCACAATACTTCCGGGAAACAGTAATTTTACACTAATACTTTATCAGCTTGAGGTTGAACTAATCCATGCTCCTTACATGATAACATAACATTTACTGCATTTATGGCTCTTTCAGATAGGAAGCGATTTATGCTCTGCGCAAAACCGCAAAAGTTCCAATATTTTGAACTTTGACCGTGACATGCGCAAGAGGTCACTGAGCTGTGCAGCACTTGCACTTTGCTCGACGCAGCAACAAACTGCCGCGCAAGCCATTGAAAATAATGGGTTTCACATCGCAGCAGTACGGTAGTCACAGTCCTTCTGAAAGGCCCATTAGCCGATGTGCTACATCAGCATTAGCTCGCCTGCTGCTTTTCAGTAACATCACTAACATCTGTGTATCTTTTACCGAAGGCTCAGCAAGGTCAACACAGCTAAATGTATTAGATGATAATAAAACGGTTAGTGAGCTGCACTGAATATTATAACAAGATTGTGTCAAACTTAAAAACAGTTAGACCGCAGTAAGTAACATTACTGTAATGAATGGGTCACTGTGTTGTTGTTGCCTTTAGTTGCAGTATTGTGTGTAAGTTACAGCCTTTCTCCAGCCTTTCTTGACTGTGTTTTCACTTGACATCATCTGAATTTCGTTTAGTCTGATGGGCTTCAGCAATTTTATTGTTCTTTATCCTTAAGTGGAGCTTATGTTGGAGTCTGTGTTTTGCTGGGAGACTGTTATTTTGTGGTGTTAGTGGATTGCATGTCCTGGTGTTGTTGCTGTAGTCAGCTGTTCCAAGCAAAGAAAAGAGGCTTGTGCTTCAAGTGACAAAAATGCAGTAAAAATTTAACTAATAAGTGATTTAACTGAAAAACTTCATATAGCCCCTTAAAAATAAAAAATAAATAAAAATGTCAGATGTTGACTATTTACTACATTGTGGAGTCACTTATTTGCGCAGGAGACATAATTCCAACATTTGCGACAGCAGCACTTGAATGCAGCAGCAGCGGAGCGTAACGACAGCCTCGGCAGCAGGAGAGCCGCAGGAGCTGCTGCGCGATGTAAGAGACTGGCTCATGAAGTCCTCCTGTTTTCTCTCCACAGGCACGTGGATAACAGGTGACTGTTTGCGTGGATTAATGCACGCGGGCATCACAACTTAATTTTTTTGTTTTGGTGTGCATCGTGTAAAGAATGAGCTGCGAAAACGCTGCAGCTTTGTGCAACAGGAGCGCAAGACGGACGTCTAGTTTTGATTCTTACTCAGAACGCGCGTTATGGAGGAGAAGATGAAAGAGGGCTTGTTGTCAAGATATCAATGGTAAGTGAACTAAACTTGGAGCAGCAGCTTTGTGTGAATGGCTAGATATGGTGTTGGAGGATGCGTTTGTGTTGCCACAGGTGCCCTCCCTGTCTGTCAGCATACAGCCTGCTGCACTGTAATTCATAAAACAGCCTGATCTCGTCAGTCCCTGCAGCAGCTGCCCTCCACTACTCACCGTGGATCAACAGCCAGTCAGGTGATGTTCTCAATATTTTAGGGAAACAATCATAGACTGTATATAAAAAGGAAATTATGCAGCTATTAATGTGTTACTGTAGTGAAATGGGGAAACAAAAAAGCCATTGGATCATAATTTCACAAGTAGCCTAACCAATAAGTATCCTAATGATGCTAATAAATTTAGTCAATTTGTCAGTAGATGCTCATTTTTATTATCAATAGTTTTATTATAGCTTTTCGTTTCTGCACTGTATGTGAGACAGTATTAGCAAAATCAACACTTTTAGGCTCAGGTAGCTTGTCATGGATTTGTGTTTGAAATACCTTCTCTGATCTGAGGATTTGCTGCAGTCAGACTACAAGTCACTGAAAGATTTAAGTGATAGATTAACCAATAATCAAAATAATCATTAGTTGCACACAAATAGTTAATCCTACAGAGTCCTCAACCTCCTGAAAGGGTAAACATTTTTTTTATTTTGTATGCGCCAAGATATGGATCTTTAGAAAAACACGTATCTTGTGTACATAGGAGAAAAATATACTATCTGAGACTGTTGAATTATTATTATTTTTATTTTGTTAACTCAACATTAATCAAATTTAAATATATTGAGTGTATTCTGGAAACTGCAAATAAATACTGCCATTTGTAATTTTTAATTATAGAACATAAACGTATTTCTGATTCTGATTCTTATCCTGATAAACTCACCCCAGGTTGCTAAAACTCACTAAAACAACTTTGTTATGGCTCTGGTTAAAGCACAACTTAAATTACTTTAACACAGTTTTTTGGAGACAATGACTGTTTCTTTCATGAACAGTGTCTATTGTAGACTATTTCTTATGCTGATATATCTGATGATGATGTGTTCCATGAAAAGAATATCTGTTGGATTAAAACATCATCTTTTCGTGGAGCCAAGCCGTGATTAACCATGACCGGTGCCAGCAGTAATGTGTCACATTGTAAGCATTCTGAGGTGTCTGAAGTTGTGTTTAGCTGGGTCAGTCCCGCGTATTTTATGGATCATGTCAGACTGAGGTCAGGAAGGGAAGACGTAAAGCTAAATGGTCATTCTCATGATGTGGTAGATTCAGTTGTGCTGCGTGAATTGGCTCAATTGGAGAGTGGGTGCACTGAGTCACAATGTGTGTATGTGTGTGTGTGTGTGTGTGTGTGTGTGCAGGACATAGAAAAAGAGAGAATGAGTAGGTAGAAATGGGCTACTTGGTATATATTTCTTTCCTTCTTCCTAAAATGTACCCTTATTTAACCAATAAACTCAATAAAACTGTCAGTTGAGCTGTTTTCAAGTATCAGTGTGCATGAAATCATCTCACCAAGTTTTATACTGAAAACCACAAATAAAAGTAGCTGGTAACCACTTCATGTCTATTGCAGAGTGCAAATTCACAAAAGAAAACGAGATGAGATCAAATACAATACATATATGCTCTATAAATATTATACAAAATGTCTGCATTCAACAATAAAGTCAGATACAGTCAGGAATGTGTACAGGGGACAGGGTCTGAAGTGATTTCCTGAAATGTGTGACAGCAAACTTTACAATATTGTGATGTGAAGACGTTAGCTGTCATTAGTTATCGTTAGTCAGCAGGACACCTGCCCAGTTCTCCTCTCGTTCTCACACCATAATTTAATTTCTCTAATCCTGGTCTTCTACCAGTCTCTTTGACACCTAACAGACTCATAATTATAAAGCTGTGGTCCATCATATGCGTATGAATATCCATTTTAAACCTCGTCAGTGTCAAGCCCAGCGTTGGGATCTATAAAGATATTTTTTGGGCTTGTTGCCTTTATTTCTTATAGTACAGGTAGAGAGAGACGGAAAGTGAGTGAGTGAGAAAGAGGGGACGACATGCAGCAAAGAGCTGTGGGCTGAAATCGAACCCAGACCGCTTCACTAAGGACAATAAGGCCTTGTATATGGCAATTCCCAGGAGGCAGGGCTCTCAAAACAAGGCCATTCCATTACAAATTCAATCGTGCCAGATTTTAAAGAGGTCATATAATGCTCATTTTCAGGTTCAAAATCTTATTTAAGGGTTGTACCAGAACAGGTTTGCATGGTTTCATTTTCAAAAAACACCCTCTTTTTTTCATACTGCACATTGCTGCAGCCCCTCTTTTCACCCTGTGTTGAAGGCTTCGTTTTAGCTATGGAGTGATACATCTTGTCTCAACATGATCTTTGTTAGGAGTTGCACATGCACAGTTCCCAGTTAAGGACTACTAGCCAATCAGAGCCAGAGAAGGGCAGATTAGTGCGAGGCCAATAAACAGCTTCTGTTCAGCTGTACATGTTGCCGACCAGCTTGGCAACATGGACTGGAGCGAGAGTTTCAGAGTGGTGAGTTATTAATCTGTAACAAAAGCATTTTTCATCCATAAAGTTTTAACTGAGCTCTGTCTCAGGAACAACTTTATGTCCACTGACTGCCTGGAGGGTAGCTTGTGTTTGGAAGGGAGAGGAGGTGTGTGCTGCGGCTCAGTGTTTTTCCACCAGTGTTTTTGAGGGCGTGTCGGAGTAGCCGCTTGGCGAGCGTTATATGAGGCGCATTTAGCTTTCATCCCTGTGACGTCACAGGGATGAAAGGGAAGCGGCTGGACTACAAACGATGTGTCAAGTAGTTCAGAGCAGAGTTTTCTGTGGGAAATGGGAACTCCCTTTGGGCTTTTTCACTTTGCAAACCTGTTACATGCACAAAAAAGGTATATAACTCAATAAAAGAGAGGTTAAAAGCCAAATACCACCTCTTTAACACTAGAACATGGAGATGGGCTGGACATTTTCTCACAAGTTGGGATGGGTATCATTAGAATTTTATCATTGATACTCCTTATTGGTTCAGTTCTTTATCGATGCTCTTATCAATTCTTTTTATTTCCTAAAAAAATTACATTATTTTCAAAAATAATTTAATATTTTATTATAACTAAATGATGTTTCTAGAACAGCAACAGGATTTTAAACAGCAAAGTCACTAATTTCTCACTGGAAACAAATCTAAAATGTCAGTAAAATAAATCATATTCCTAACATCAACATACTGCGTGAAGTTTAGAAATAATGAACTCATACATGAATCCCTATCAGTTTCCTCCTCTTCCTCCTCCTCCTACTCTCTCTGCTGCTGCTGCTGGTAGACAGTAGCTGGTTTGTCTCAGCCACCAGCATAGTGTATGCTGTTTAATACTGAAGACAGCTTTCACTTTAGCTTGTTTGTAACAATAAGTTATTAGCCGAGCTAGCTCTTTGCTCGATCTACATGTTTATGGTAAACAGGTGTGTTGATAAAGTAGTGTCTTTGTACTGGCAAAGGTTTTATTGCACCGTGTGCTTGCACTAACGAGCGTAGTTGTCGTCAACTTTGGTAATGTCAGCTACCGAACACACACAGAGAGGAGAGGATTGTGAAACAAAACCCATTCAAAAATGTGGGGGAGATTCAACAATGCAGAAGAGCTGAAGGCCACTATCAGAGCAACCTGGGCTCTCATAACACCTGAGCAGTGCCACAGACTGATGGACTCCATGCTACGCCACATTGCTGCAGTAATTCAGGCAAAAGGAGCCCCAACTAAGTATTGAGTGCTGTATATGCTCATACTTTTCATGTTCATACTTTTCAGTTGGCCAACATTTCTAAAAATTCTTTTTTTGTATTGGTCTTAAGTAATATTCTAATTTTCGGAGATACTGAATTTGGGATTTTCATTAGTTGTCAGTTTTAATCATCACAATTAAATGAAATAAACATTTGAAATATATCAGTTTGTGTGTAATGAATGAATATAATATCCAAGTTTCACTTTTTGAATGGAATTACTGAAATAAATCAACTTTTTAATGATATTCTAATTATATGACCAGCACCTGTATTAAAATATGGTAACATATAAAAAATAAAATAAAACAATAAGTTCTTTACAGTTATTTATATACACATATACATCCCGAACATTCCACAGTGCATTTCTTTGAAATTGTATCTGGGGTGAATGTAAACAGCAGCAACCAGATGATAATATGAAAGTTTCATCTTCACAATAAACAGTCTGAGAAACATTTGGGAGTCCATCTTGACTGTGTGCATCAACCATCATCGATGTAAAATCACCTCTTCTCATCTTGCCAGAGTCTTGCGCTGACCGCTCGGAACATGGACTACATGCCGAGTGCTTGATCTGGGATGTTGCATGTTGATGGGGCAGGTCTCTGTAACCATGACATGGCATAACAATCTCTGAATTCCGTTGATTGGTCAACATGAGTCACATTTTGTCCAGACCAAATCTTTAGGAGCAGAATTAAATCCAAGCTGGGCCAGCATGGCTCCGCTGCTGGCTCTCTTTACTGTCATAATAAAATCCTGGCAGATATTGGAGAGAGACATTATATTAACTAAACAGAACTGGGCTGATTTAGCAGGGATTGTAGAGGTGGTTTTAACTGAGATAAGACTGATTCCGTGTGGAGAGTGAGTATTTTTACCTACACCCTGCCTTTCAGATATGTTAACAGGAATGAGTAAATTTCTAACAGAAATGAAACCAGAACCAATACCAGCAGGACCTGCATTGACAAGGACAGAGCTACATGATGCAGAGCCAGAATGCCGGTGTGCCAAAAAATCAATACAGCAGTATATCGTTTGACATTTTTCCATGATACTGTATCAATAATCCAGCCCATCACATCGATTCATATCGCAGCAAAGTCTTGTTTTATGATTTACTGTCTAAAATCTGTGTAAATTGTAGGTCTGAACAACAAAAGCCCCACACACAATTTTATTTATTTATTAGAAAGATCTTTCTTTCTTTTATTTCTCCCATCAACTTTTATTATGGAGACAATTAAAGTCAGAGAGTATTTAGTCACATGTGAGGCTGGTCATTCCTGTGTTTAGTCCAAATAGATGATGATAAAACATCACTAAACTGCACCAATGTATCTAATGAAGCGAGCAAAGCATCTGATGATGCTCCGTGAGTAAAATCAGCTGATGAAAGTAAATGAAAGTGCTGCTGCACTTAAAAAAACGTTTGATTGATGGAACGCAGTGATCGATCGGTGACATGTGTTGTGACTTGCAAATAAAATGTATGCAGTAGTGTTAAAGGATATCAGAAGAGGAAATAAACGGAAAGCAGAATCAGTAAATATAAATGCAGATAATATCAGCATTGTGCCAGCAGAAATGATCCTGTGCCTCTGAGCAGGACATAAAGCAAATGTGCCTGTTGATAATTATTCGTGTGTTGTTGTTAAACCTAAGTCAGCGATTGTATGCATGTCGACCGGCTGCTAGCCTACAGTTGGATCATTTTGTATAGGCAGATTTGTAACCTTCTTTGACTGACAGAACCACTTTTGTGCATGTGCAGAACGGCTCTTGCTGCCGGTACGGATTTGGCACTGACAGGCAGAGCTAACGGCCGTTACCCTGTTTGGAGCTAGCTAGCTTGCTTAGCTAGGTGCAACTGTAACTCACGTTAACTGTCATTGTAGTGAAGATCCTCAATTTATCTTTATTTTGTTCACTTCCTTTACCTCATTTCCTTTAGTTCCTGTTCTTATCACTGACTGGCTCCCGCTTCCACCTTTCATTCCTCCTAATTGAGTTGATTGACTGACTGTTGATTGACTGCACTCCCTTTCACTCACTCTTTCACTTCCACATGGGGCGGCAGTTCTGATCGAACAACTCATGTGTGTCTTTCTTTTCCCTCATTATGTATGTCTTTACAGTAATTTTGCCTAAGCACTCTCAGTTCTTTCCATCTTTTAGTGACTGCTGTTCAATCTCATACTTGTTCTAAAGTTTTGGTAGCTGACGCTACAGTACTTTAGCTTAGCCGTTAGCGACTTTAGCTTAGCAGCTAGCGATGGCTTCTCCTTCTCCCTCTCTCTCTCCTACTTTCTCCTGTTCGGTGTGTCAGATGTTCAGTTACTCCTCTGCCTCCTTTAGCGGTAATGGTACATGTAATAAGTGTAGTTTATTTATAGACATGGAGGCGAGGCTCAGTGATTTAGAAGTCCGGCTCCGCACCTTGGTAGATCAGTCTTTAGCTACTGTAGCTAGCCAG
>NC_060159.1:1088558-1148004 GCF_021292245.1 Micropterus dolomieu | reverse complement strand
ACTATTATAAATATCTGTACCATTTTTCATTTAGTTTATAGCAACATCACCTTTACTGTCTGTACCTCTGTGTGTATATTGTGTAGGCTGCCTCCCTCCCCTCTCTCTCTCCTTACATCCCTCTCTCTCTCCTTACATCCCTCTCTCTCTCTCTCTCTCTCACCCCAACCGGTCGAGGCAGATGGCCGCCCACCCTGAGTCATGGTTCTGCTCGAGGTTTCTGCCTCTTAAAAGGAAGTTTTTCCTTGCCTCTGTCGCCTAGTGCTTGCTCTTGGTGGGAACTGTTGGTCTTCTGTAAATATCATCACAGAGTACGGTCTAGACCTGCTCTTTTATGAAAAGCGCTGTGAGATAACTGTTGTTGTGATTTGGCGCTATATAAATAAAATTGAATTGAATTGAATTGAAATGCCTCATCTGAATTGGAATAAATAAAACGTTTTCAGAGGATATTCATAGTTTCCTGGCTTCCTTCTATGCATTCTGACCGATGCGCCCAATGACGATAGCAAATGTACCCTTTTGAACCCCTCCTACTTTACATGGTCCTTCGAGCTGGAAGGATAGACTATTGTCATGGATTCACAGCCATTAGATGGGACTCTTCAACGTTCAGATCGTGAAAGCCGACCACCTACATCCTGTTGCTGTTTCCTCCGCCATGCCCTATTTACCTAACTTGTCAATCCTTGATGCTGCAATTCCTTCAGCTGGTCTGCCTAGGCCTATCCTTTCTTCACAAAACCTGCTACCTTCAAGTCTGCCTGCAGCACCACCAGAGAGTGACGCTCAAATAGTTCAGCCTTTGAATTCCCGGGTTGTAAACCCTGGTCAGCCTCTTGTTTCCCTTTCCTCCCAGCCTCCGTCAACATCTCATGACCACCGTGAACAGAAATCTTCAGCACCATCTACTGGCAGAACCAATGTCTACAAGCTTGAGGGCCCTTCTTTCCCAGATTTCACCAGAGAGGATGAAATGCAGTGAATGGCACTTAGCAATCTACTTGACCCTAATGAGACTGAGCAATTTAAATATCACGTTCTCCTTGACCATCTGAAAGTAGATCAAGCAAAGCGATTAGCTCTTGCCTTCTCCTATGCTTCTGACCCGTACACCCAAGCTATTGATGCTCTTGATGAACGTTATGGGCAATCTCGGCAATTGGCTTTGAAGGAGTTTAGGAATATAATGGATCTTCCCTTTATTAGAGCAGGTGATGGTCATGCTCTTGATAACTTCGCCCTCGGTGTACAAGCACTTATTGGTCTGCTTAGTACAATGGAAGATGCAGGACATGCAGAACTCCTCTGTGGCTCTCATGTGGATCGTCTCCTGGTGAAGCTTCCTGCAGAACATTCAAGTCGCTTTAAACGGCATGTTTACAGGAGCCAAGGTGCTTTGAAATATGATATGCTTATATTCTCATCGTGGTTGCAAACTGAAACTCGGTGTCAGACGAGGAAAGAAATTCCCATATCATCTATCACTCAGCAAAGACACCCACGCAAATTCATACCTGCTTCGACGACAATCCTACATAGAGCAAACAAACCTATGCTATCTTCAGAACCTTTTCCAAAGTCCAGAGCAACCTGTGCATACTGCAGATCACCTGAACATCATATCAGCAAATGTCCTGAATTTACAGATATAACAATGGATCAGAAGCTAAACTGGATAAAGGACAACATACGTTGCTGGCGCTGCACTCGGACCCATCAAGCTGCAAAGTGTGACCTGAAGAAATCCTGTGCCACCTGTAAAGGAAGACATCTGCAAATACTGTGTGAGGTAAATCAAAGATCTAACAATCATACTGGTCTTGCTGTGAGGACGCTGTATCTTGACCGACCCAGTGACTGCAATAGTGTACTCCAGAAAGTGGTAAAGGTACTTCTCCACAATGGCAAGAAAACCTTAGAAACATATGCAGTACTTGATGATGGTTCTCAACATACCATTCTTCTGCATTCCTCTGCTCATAAGCTCTGTTTGGATGGAAGAGCGGAAAAACTGTCACTCAGAACTGTCTGCCAAGATGTTGAAACTCTTCATGGCTCATCTGTTAGTTTTCAGATCTCTCCTGTCACACACCCTGAGAAGACTTTTACAATCAATCATACCTTTACTGCAAGCCAATTAGCGCTTTCAGACCACACTTACCCTGTAATATCTCTTCAAAGGAAATACAAGCATCTACAAGGCATCCCATTACCGTCCATTAAAAGGGCATCACCACTACTGCTCATAGGCTCAGATCATATCCACCTCATCACTCCCATTGCTCCGGTCAGACTGGGCCCTTCTGGATCACCTGCAGCAGTCAAAACCCGCCTAGGATGGACACTCCAAGGTCCCATCAGAGACTTTCAGTCTCAGAAATCCTCACAGCCTGTCCAATGTCTGTTTACATCCTTCAGTTCCCCTGCAGATGAACTGCGCTACAATGTGGAAAAACTCTGGAAACTCGACACTTAACCTGCACGCAGTGAGAAAACTGTCATCAGATCAAGGCAAGACCAACAAGCCATGGATCTTCTTGAACAGGGAACGAAGAGAATTCAAGTCAATGGTGTTAACCACTATGCCATTCCACTTCTCAGGCTAGCAAATTCTCCTCTTCTGAACATTTACTTTCCAAGGACAATGTGTCAATAAGTATCTGTTACTAGGACCAATCCTCGGCCATCACTCCTTGGCGTGTTGCTGCGCTTCAGGCAACATGCTGTTGCAATAAGTGGTGACATTAAAGATATGTTTCACCAGATCCGTCTCCTGCCTCAAGACAAGCTCCTTCTCCGGTTCCTATGGTGCGATATGAACAAAAGTGTTCTACCTTCAGTGTACCAAGGGCAGGTCCTTCCCTTTGGCACCACATGCAGCCCTTGTTGTGCAACTTATGCCCTTCAGAAACATGTGAAGGATAACCCATCTGATGAAGATGTTCAGTACTCAGTCACCAACTGTTTCTATGTTGACAATTGCTTGCAAAGTTTTCCTTCATCCGTAGCAGCCCAAACACTCCTTGACAAACTACCTGCTACCCTTTCAGCAGGAGGCTTTGACCTCCGTCAATGGGCAAGCAATGATCCCCTTGTAATCAGCCATCTTCCACCAGAAGCAAAGTCTGAAAGCAGTGAACTCTGGCTTTCTGAAAACCGGGCTGATCCACAAGAACGCACACTGTTGTGGAACTGCAAATCTGACTCGCTCGGTACAAATACAGGACTTGTGAAGCCAGTGCCATAACAACGCGTCACATCTACAGAGTCCTTGCTCGTCTCTATGATCCATTAGGCTATCTCCTACCTTTCACAACTGGTGCTAAAATTCTGGTTCAGAACTATGGAGAAAGGAACGAGGATGGGACGACCCTCTCCTACCACATGACCTCCTAACAGCTTGGAAATCCTGGGAAGAAGAACTCCATTACCTTCCTCAAATCACTATCCCTCGCTGTTGCACATCCAAAGAGATGGATGCAACCACCACAGTTCGAGACTGGAACTATGTGCAGCATTATCCGGTGCCAGCCTCTGTGACCTAATCAGAAAGGAACTCACCCTACCAATCAGAGACCTTACACTTTGGACTGATTCTTCAACTGTACTCCACTGGCTTCATGGAGACTCTTGCCGCTTTAAAGTGTTTGTAGGAGCAAGAGTATCAGAAATCCAAAATCTCAAACAGTCAAGACTGGAGATACGTCGATTCAGCCAGTAATCCTGCTGATGATGTTACAAGGGGCAAATCCTTGCCAGATATCATGAGCCCAAATAGATAGACCAAAGGCCCACCATTCCTCTATGCACCTCCAGATTCCTGGCCTAAACTTCAACCAGTTAAACCGGATGTAATCATCTACAGAGATGAAAAGGTCTTACTTCTGTGGTTTTGTCAATGCTGTTGTTCCAAACACCAACAGTTTCAAGACTTACCAAGACCTTCTTGATGATACTGCCCAATCCTTCTCTGATCCAACAAGTGGAAAACCTTCTGCAGATGATTACCTGAAAGCGGAACAGAAAATACTACAACATGCACTGAAGGACAACTTTGGTGAGGACCTGGCTTGTCTCCGATCACATAAACCACTTACTCTGTCTGTCCCCTGAACTCAGCAGTACCTCGGAACTCATCCATGTTGGAGGCAGGTTGCGGCAAAGCAGTCAACTAGAATCTGAGTCAGTCCATCCAATTTTACTTGATCCTGCTCATCATGTGACCAAATTGATCATCCAGGACTATGATGAAAAATTGCATCACACTGGCTGAGAAAGGCTCTTCGCTGAAATACGGTGGAAGTTTTGGATATTGAGAGGACGCGAGGCGGTACGCCGACATCAACGGTACTGTGCATTATGTCAAAGGTGGAGAGCGAAACCAAGCATCCCAAAAGATGGCTGATCTGCCTGCTGCTCGCCTCAGGTTACTAAAACCTCCCTTCTATTCTACCGGAATAGACTGCTTTGGACCATACAGTGTCAAGATCGGCCGTCGATCTGAAAAGCGGTGGGGCATAATATTCAAATGCCTCACAACCCAATGTGTACATCTTGATCTTCTCAATAACATGGATACTGACTCTTTCCTCATGGCCCTTCATCGATTCACTTCTTGGAGAGGCACACCCTTTGAGATCTTATGTGATCAAGGTACCAACTTTAAAGGAGGAAGCAAAGAATTACAGGAAGGCTTCAATAACCTTTCCCCCACTCTCAAGTCACTACTGGCAACAAGGAAAGTCCATTTCCGTTTCACCCTCCACACGCACCCCACTTTGGTGGCGTCTGGGAGCGTGAGATACGCTCTGTCAAGAATGCTCTGAAGGCAACCATTGGTGCACAAATGGTCACTGAAGAGGTTCTGAGGACAGTGTTGATTGAGATTGAAGGAATTCTTAATTCAAAACCACTTGGATATGTGTCTTCGGATATCGCAGATGTGGATCCAGTCACCCCCAATCTTCTTATCATGGGACGACACGATGCATCACTCCCTCTAGTGTCCTACCCTGATTCTGATCTCCTTGGCCGAAGACGTTGCCGCCATGTACAAAGATTAGCTGATCATTTCTGGAAACACTTCACCAAATCTTACCTACCAGTACTCCAAAACCGGCACAAATGGCAAAAGGACAGTCCAAATCTGCAGTTAAACACTATTGTGATGATTGTCGATTCTTTGCTACCAAGATCTCTGTGGCCTATAGAAAAAGTAACCTGCCTCCTACACAACAAAGATGGCCGCATCAGGACAGCTGAAGTCACAGTTAAAGACAAACCCTATATCAGACCTGTGGCTCACCTGATCCCACTTCCTGCCCTGCCAGATGACACACCTTAATTATGGGTGGGTATATTGTCTGGCATTTCTCACTAGAAATTCAGGGGTGGCTGTAGTGAAGATCCTCAATTTATCTTTATTTTGTTCACTTCCTTTACCTCACTTCCTTTAGTTCCTGTTCTTATCACTGATTGGCTCCCACTTCCACCTTTCATTCCTCCTAATTGAGTTGATTGAGTTCACCTGTTCACACTATTTAAGGACTGCACTCCCTTTCACTCACTCTTTCACTTCCACATGGGGAGGCAGTTCTGATCGAACAACTCATGTGTGTCTTTCTTTTCCCTCATTATGTTGACAAATGCCTCATCTGAACTGGAAGAAATAAAACGTTTTTCAGAGGATATTCATAGTTTCCTGGCTTCCTTCTATGCATTCTGACCGATGCACCCAATGACGATAGCAAATGTACCCTTTTGAAGCCCTCCTACTTTACAGTCATTTTCACAGGGCTGAGAATTTTGTCTAGCGATCAACAGTCTTAAAACTAAATGTACTCAGTGAACAGCTGACTCCAATTAAGGTTTTTCAATGGAGCTGGTTAAATTTACACAGTGCCGTGAGTACGAGTCGGCTCTAGCCTGACAGGTTGCCATGGTAACGACTTGTAAATCATAGATAATCCCACCCTGAAACATACTCTGCTTTATGGTCTATTTTAAAATAAATGGGGCCATAATTTACTAAATGAACATCATTTTGTATTGAAGAAGACACAAAACTAGCGATAAAGACCATAAACTCATAAGTAAAGTGTTTACTGAGGTAATTATTCAGCTGAGAATTCATTTTACCATTGTTTCTAATGGAACTGGACTTCTTTTTGCAACCAGAAGAGTCACTCCCTGCTGGCCCTTCAATAGAATGCAGGTTTCAGGGACTGGAGTCTCAAACCCGAAGCTTCCCGCTTGGTTAATATACGGAGCTCTGAAGCTCAGCCTGTTGGAGCCGTTTGGACATTTTTACATGCAGATACTGGATGAATAATGGCAAGCTGTGCGGTTTATTGGAGAGAGAACCTCCAGGAAGTCTGTGTTCCAGTTGGTGAGTGAAATTCTTGTATTTTATTTATGTGTTAACAACAATATGTAACATGTATCGCTGTCGGCATATAGCTTGTTAGCTTAGCTTGCTACGCTAATTAGCTAGATACGAGCAGCCCCAAGCTGCTAACGATGCTAAGTTAACAGGAGTTAGTGTGTTCTAACTGCAGCTTTTAAGGAGTCAAAGACAAGTCAGAAAGAAGAGAGAAGCCAAAATGTATTAGATTAACCTTAGTGTTAGACATTAGGGTGATAATGCTTTGAAGAAAAGGAGTCTGTGTGAAGTTAAAGGCTCAGCCAAACTTCTGGCTCAGCTGTGTTAGCTGTAGGGCTGGGGCAATTTGTTGACATAATCGACGTAATCGATTACGTAAATACGTTGTGCGTCCGGTGTGGGATTATCCCGGACAAGCTCCAGCTACAAGACCGCGCCTTCGACCGTCTAAAGTTTGGAGTAGTTTCAGACAGACACTCAACAACGTGATACTCCGTGAGCTCCGTGAACTGGAAATAGCTTCACGGGAGCACAACTGCTGTCCACGAATACATGAATCAGCACGAACACGTGAAACGAAAGTATCCCGGAGCACTTTGTCTAGACAGCAGCACCGCAAATCGAGTCGCCACACAAGCAAGTTTTAGTTTTAAAATTTGAAGTATAGTAGCCTAATTAATGTCTGTTATTGTCATTATCACAACACTGCAGTGACGTGGAAATTTGATTCATTTTAAGATTTGCTGCTATTGTCATTATTCTAAGGTGTTTCATCAGGATGATTGAATAAAATATAGATTTATTGATTAGACATGTTTTTGATATTTATTTTGGATAAATTGGTATGGTAATCGAGTAATAGGCAACTTTTCTTTTTTTAGAATAAACAAAATTAGTCGATAGATAAATCGACTTGAAAAATAATCGACATGTACAGCCCTAGTTAGCTGACATTATGTTAACGGCAAACGGGCAGTGTTAGATTTGGCTTCGTACTGTAACACAGTCATTGTTCAGTTAGATACTAGTCAGATACTATTATAAGTGGCTGCACCTGAACTGGAGGGACACAAAGGGTTTAAAGGCACAGAGCTGAGGGGGGAATGGCTGCAGCGCTCTGCCTGCTTGACGAGGAGAGTTGTGCACCTCCAAGTGTATTTTTTTAAAACAATATACAATTCTTTGTGGGGTTCATCAGTGGGGATGATTCAAGTACATATTTAAGGACGTTTAGAGTCATCAATAAGTTATTACACATGTAGCATTCCTTGAGATTCAGCAAACAATCTGAGGTGATAACTGCATTTGATCAGCGATGTTTCTGATAAGGAGCTTAAGAGGTGGATGCATAATTTGGTGCACTTCTGAGAAGTTTTTAGGCGAGAAATGAACTATATAGATTTCAAATATCGGCATTTTTACGAAAATTGGCGGCGAATTGAAAATGTGTGGGGCGGCTGTGGCTCAGGAGGTAGAGCGGGTTGGCCGTTAATCGGAGGGTCGGTGGTTCAATCCCTGGCTCCCCCTGGTTGCGTGTCGAAGTGTCCTTGGGTAAGATACTGAACCCACGAATTGCCCCTGGTGGCTGTTCCGCCAGTGTTTGGATGTGCGTGAATGTTAGTTTCCGTTTGAGCACTTAGGCTCAGTGTATGAATGTGTATGACTGGTGGTTAAAGACTAGAAAGGCGCTATGCATTTACGGAGCAGTTAAACGTTTTTGGAGTTCTGCAAGTGCCGATCATAGTGCCGACGGGTGTTATATAGCTGCAGTAATGTTACCGGAGGCTGCACAGCAACACAATGGAGGTTAAGGTTGTCAGGAATAGTTAGCTAGCTAGCTACGGTTAGCTCCCCCAGGCCGAGTCACACAGACCACTGCAGCCAACACAGCAGACATGTCCAGCAACAGCTGAACGATACTGTTAATGTTCGTACCGCTGTTATTCTGTCAATAAATTCTGAGAAATGTTAAGTTTTAACCTAAATCAAGACACATCTGGCTCGTGATGTAACATTACAGAATATTCTTGGTTTGTGAAACTTAAAATCACTTTGGAAGAAATAAAATATACAACAGTGTTATGAATTGAAACATTACTTTATTATTATCATTAGGCTATTATAAATAAATATTTGCAGGAATTATAGTATAATGAGTATAATAGTTGGCTGCAGTGGTCTGTGTGACTGGGCCTGGGGGAGCTAACCGTAGCTAGCTAGCTATTCCTGAAATTCCCCCAAATTATATTTCTCTTACCCCAACCAGGGTATGTGCTTTCGGCCGACGTGCTAGCAGATAGGGTTGACCTCCATTGTGTTGCTGTGCAGCCTCACAGCCTTCTCAACTCCGAAAATGTTTGAACACATTTTTGATTTGCTGCCAATTTTCATAAAACTGCCGATCTTCGAAATCTACACAGTTGATTTCTCGCCTAAAAACTTCTCAGAAGTGTATTTAAAGTTCTGTTGTTGGCTTCTAAAAAATAAAACTGTTCGCATTAGGATCTATCATGTACGTAAGCCAAGATGAACGTCATCACGTTTTGTGCGCAGTGTCTTCTGGGACAAACCATATTTGGAAGTTCAACTTCCGTCATGGTCTGCAGGCTGCAGCTGGATATACTACGTCCATTTTTATATACAGTCTATGGTCTCTCCATGCATCCCCAGTGGGCGGGACTAAGACACAAGGAAAAGACGCAAGTGAGGGAAACATGGATGCAATTATGAGACTTGAGAAGCACCCTCTGTTGCTTCAGCACTCCACACAGACTAGCTACAGCAACCCAAAGGGTCAAAACTCAAACACAAAATTCCCAGTGGCCTAAAAATACAGCTGTCACTAGGTGGAAAAAGGGCAGCACAATGCTGTAACTGAACAGTTATCAACATAATGTGATGTACATACTTCTGTGTCGAATCGATGGCGTAGGCTACGGGGCTACGCAGAGGCTACGCCGTCGCCTGACGTGCACCTCCTCAAAAATGTAACTACACGTCGAGTCAACGCGGACCGTAAGCACTGTGATTGGTCAGCTGGGTAGCCTCGCAATGCTTCCGAGCCGACCGGAAGTGCTTCTGCTTCTTTTTCTGCAATTCTGCTACTTATATCATTCAATACTCTAATCCAGAAATACAGGGTTGGGAGAGACTAGTTCCTCCACTATCAACAATAAAAATCCTTAATTAAATCCAGAATGAACATTACCAATAACACATTACAACTGTCCAAATTAAGTGATGAGATATCAAAAATCACAGATTGAAAAAATATTATCTCCAAACTCTATAAACTCATATTCAGTATGGATACCTCCGTAACACTCCCAATTTCAAAATGGGATAACAATTTAGCAGTCTCTCTCAACCCTGAGATCTGGACACAAATCTGCAATAATATCTTCTCAATGACCACCAACACAAACAAGCAACTCATACAATATAAAACTATCAACAGAATAAACCTCACTCAATACAAAATGTTTAAAATGGGACTGGCCAATACCGATATCTGTTCTCAAAGCACCTTAGGTGAAACAGATAATCATCTCCATGCCACTTGGATCTGCCAATCAGTTTATTCCCTTTAGACAGCAGTAACTACCCGTAAAAGTAAAATTACCCAACCAAATAAATATGAAAACCCTCTACTCAGTCAGTAGATTCAATGTTGTTTGGCTCCGCACATGGGATTTGTTAATAATAAGGGAAATATAGTATATATATAATAAAATATTCGTGCATTATCTTATTTGACATTAGTGGAGGTATATTTATTTCAGGCAAGGTGACCAGCCTCAGATACAAGTTACAACCTTGCTTAGATCATGTGCTTACAAGGTGTTAATCCATCTGAAGACATATCATCCTAATTTACCTCTTGAAATTGGCCAATGTCTCCATTCCTCAATACTGACAAAAACATTAGACATGGCTGATAATCAGAATGTCTCAGCTGAGGTTAGGGCAGTCAGGATGTGCCAACCCTTTCAAATCAATAATAACCCTGTATAACCCTGTTTTTTGGCATTTGTTGGTCGGGTCAGGAGTCAACTTCTTTTTTTCTTTTCTTTTTCTCTCCCACGCCTATTGGCTTCTTGGGTTCTAACCTGCCTGTCGCTGGAGTCAGTGCCGCACGGTTGTGGCATCCCACTCTCACTAAGAACTGCAATCTGTAACAGGCTTATGCACACACACATATGTACACACATACACATACAGACATACTCAACCACGCGCACACAGACACACACAGTCTCACACGCCGCATCTCTAAACTGCTCTGAGCAGGTTTTGTTCGTGCTAACTCGAGGTTACCCTGCACATGGAGTACACACCACATATGTACTCAGTGTTAATGATGAGAAGTAGGCTATTAATACAAACCCCTTCATAAAATATGTTTAGATTTCATCCTGATTTGCTCCACTACGGTTGCAATGAAGTTCTGAACACAACAGCATTACGTTTAGACAGTGAGCCCTGCAGCCTCGGTGATTTTAGAGAGGAATCTTAATTAATTAACGGGATAGTTTCGTAGATGTAGCCCATCTGTAGTCTATAATTTAATTCTCCTAAGTGTTTTTACATATTTAGATAGACTATTTTACATGTCCAAAAAACCAGGGAGCCAGGGTGGGGGTTAATAACCCGAGAAACAAATCCTAGATGAAAGTGTGAAATTTACAAGAAGAAAAATCGGAAATTCCCTGAAATGAATGTGAAATCGAAAATCACTCTGCATACGCCCAATCCAAGTCAAAGTCTCTACGGTGCGTGGTGGGCTAAACTCAGGAGTATTTCGTCACTGCTAAATCCAATTGTAAAGTTTAAATAAATTTCCAGTGCATGCATAATACACGGCAGACGTGTGTGTGTGTGTGTGTGTGTGTGTGTGTGTGTGTGTGTGTGTGAGGTTGCAGCCATGCAAAGTGAAGTTTCTCTCATAAATGTGTGACTATAATGTCATGGACCTCATGTGCAGTTGTACCTTTACATCTTAATCATATTACACATAAAAGAAGAGCCCATGAAATAGGCTACGTAATAGAGATTTAAACTACAATAAGAACACTGGGAAAATAATTAGGCTACAAATTTACTCCATGCAATTCCAACAAGCCGCACTGGCTTTGTCGTCCGCCATGATATTAGATTTAGCCGTTAACGTGTCTTTACATTTATAATTTCCCGACACTATCAACGTGCATTCCTCCGGAGAAATACGGAGCATGCACCGTTGCGAAAAAACTCAGGAAAGTACTTTTGGTAAGTACTACCCTCCAAGCACGGACTGTTTGGGGGTAAAATAAAGACCCCTGAACTGAATTTAGATCCTGGTCCCTTCGGTCGAAACGCAGTGAGTTCCCCCAAAGGTTCCTAGTTCTGGGGTAAAGTTCCTTTGGTCGAAACGCAGCTTAAAAGAATATTCACACAACACTATGACAAGGAAAGAAAATTTGCTCTGAAGTTTAAACTGAATACAAGGAAATACTGAGCTGGCTGGCCATTATCTAACCCAGTTGCTGTCATGTAAGAGATACAGAAGTAAACTATATGGACAAAAGTACTGGGACGCTCCTGTCCCAATACTTTTTGGATGGGCAGTTTTTCCATGTTGTGTTCTTTGTTAAGGGAAATCTTAACGCTACAGCATTCAATTTTAGACAATAGTTCTTCCAACAGTTTGTGTTTGGCCTTTTCCTGTTAATATGACGATGTCTCCATAAAGAAACGGTTTTCCCAGTTTAGTGTGGAAGAACTTGACTGGGTGGACAGACACCTGACCTCAATCCTATCCAACACCTTATGTATGTACTACATGTACTAAAACGGAAATTGTGAGCCAGACCCTCACGTCAGTGTCTGAACTAAAAATGCTCTTCTGGATGAACAGGCAAAAATTCCCACAAACAAAGCTGTCCCAGAAGACTAGAAGCTTTTATAGCTGCAAAGGTGGGACCAACTCCACATTAATGCCTATGGATTTAGAATTGGATGTCATAACAGCAATGTATAGGTGTCCCAGTACTATTGTCCATATAGTGTATCTGTTGCCCAGGCTGTGAGACTCCTCAATTCATCCATGAAGCTTATCCTAGAAAGTGCTAAGGACTGGATGCAGAAGCAGCTGTGTAAAATACTAGAAAGCACTTAGCTTACTGCAGTTTACTTAAATCATATTGCATTGTTTTACGAAGTGCTTCAACATTAATTTGTAAGGCCAATATTATTTAGTTAAACATTGTTAAGAGTTAGGCAATGTGGTATAAATTACCAGCAAGTTTCTCTTCTTCAACATTTTTACAGAAGGTTCCATAGACCCTGCAAATCCACCACTTTTGTATCTTGTCTGAATGTGTGAAAGTTATGCTAGCTACTCCAAAATAATAATGTATTAATCTTATCTCTTGGCCAAGAGCTCCATCAATTCCTCGGTGACGGATTACATCATTGCTTCACAAGGCACACCTAGTAACACTACCCTCTATGTTACGGTATGGGATATGGGCAAGGGTGGCATTTCCCCCCCTCACTGTTCAAAATCCTGCTTTTACACCTTTGGTTTAATCTAGTATGTTATAACGAAAAGGAGAGAGAGGGAATGACATGCAACAAATGGTCCTTAGCCAAATTGAACTGAACACTTTTCAATCATAACATATTGTATGCATCTTAAAGCTGCAGTAGGGAATTATTTTAAATATATCATTTTGCTGAAACTGTCACTGACAGCAGTACATTAGACACGTAATGAGTGAAATAATCAGTTTCCTCTGGCTTCTCCTACACACGTCTCTTCACTGTCAATCACTGCTCGTGCACACATTGCACAGCCCCTCTCCTCATGCATGCTCTCACTCAGTCAAGCTCAGTATCTTCAGCAAACATAATGTCTGAGAAAAACGCAGCAATGACAGACCTGCTCGGCCCTCCTTTGCACAACATCAGCGTATAGTAAAAAACACATGAACACAGGCAACCTGAGCTAACCAGGTTGGCTGGCAGAAAAGAGTACCAGCAGCTTGTGAAAAGTGCCAGTACACAAGAAAACATCCCTGCTCCACACAGAGCTTCGGCTCAGTATGTTCGATGCCATGGCGCTCGCATCGATGAGTGGCAAAGAGGCATGATGACAAACAGTGGGGAAGTGCCCTGAACAACGTTTGTTATATTGAAGTGACAAAGCCCTCTCGGCCGTAGTAATTATGATGGGACTAAAGGGGGAAGTTTGGTGATGTAATTATAGAGTTACCAAGTCATTTTTGTGCCTAAACCTGACCAAAAGTTAAACATCATAAAACTGATTTCATTTCCAACATTGTTTTGTTACACAATGTTGTTACAAGCTGATTGGTTGATTCAGGTCTTGTTGGACTGGTGGTTTGAAAAATAAAAGAAAAAAACGTAAACTATACTATAAGTTTAAAACCAATAGCCAAATGAACATCTCTGAACCAAAGAGTTTGATACTAATTGTTGAGATGAGTCATGTTGTATTGGTACACTAATTAAGTATTGCCAATTAACAAATAATCTTCCTTACTGCCTGGTGTGATGAGAGAATGGTTTTGTCCTTTTTCTTCAGTTTCCTTCTAAAACTGTGAGTTACAGCTGCTTTGTTAAAATACGTTTATTTACAGGTACATTGCTGGATATTAACACAGAAACTTGGGCTTTTGTATTGGATTTTTGAGAGAGTTATTCAAGATACTCCCTCGTAAGATTTTCTAACATGTTTTAGTGTTTGGTACAACCATGGCATAATGACAGGTTCACTGTTGGATTGACTTTGAATCATTTTTACTTTGCAGACAATGTAAGACAGAGTGAAACAGAGAGGAGAACAAAGAAGAGCAAGGAGAAAATTACAGCTGCTGATATAAGCTGAGCTGTGATGTGTAATCACACATCAAGCCTCTATCATACTTGTGAATGAATGTATTTCACAGCACTGTAGCAGCCTGAATTCCTCATACATGTCAGACATGTCATTCATCACAGTGGTGCTTAACAAAGATGGCTCAGCAAACACAGAGCAGAGTGCAGACTGACTGGCTTTTTCAAGTGGGAAAGTTGTCTGAGAGGTGTGAATATACAACAGACCTATTAGGTAGACAAAGGCAGTGATGGTGTGAAAGCGTCCCAGTACGCCCTACCAGTGAGTACACGCTCATTTCAAGCACTGATATATGGACTCTTGAGGGATTCGATGTGAAATAAGGACCTATTCATTAATGGTTCAACTGTGGGTTTTGTATTCAGCACTGAATGTATAATACACTGTGGTGAACTTTGTGTTTCTTGTCATCTGTAGGGTCTTGATTGTTAGGTATTAGAAATGATGAATTAGGGAGAAATGAGAGGACTGTTCACTAGAACTGCCACACTGTTTCTAAAATAAATCTACAATCAAGTCTGTCAGCAGCCTAACCTCTACCACTCAGCTACCGTAACATTAAACATACTGCTGTGACCTGGGAGGAAGCAAGGAGAGGGCAATGAAAAATGGGAGGTTTAGTTAGTATGGTCATAAATGTATTCAGGAGAGGAGAAGTGAGGATGGCTATTTTTATTATTATTATTTAAGTCATGTATTTCACGTGACAAATGACCAACTCACCGGTAACATAGCCACTCTCCTTTCCTGTTTCTGCATGCTCAGGTAGACTCTGGTCAGCTGATTGTTTTGTTTTCCAGGTGAGGTGATGTTGTCTACATGTATGCTGTCTCTAGTACTCTCCACCTTTTAGACTCTGTGTCCCACAGTGCTCTTTGTTTTATAACGATCGATACATTAATGCACTCCCTGTACCATTGTACACCTTATTATCCGGTAGACTGGCCGTAAATAAATTTGTATAGTTCTTTGCTCGAGGCCATACTGGGTAAACTGACAGCATATTTATGTAATGTCTTAAAGCGGATTTACGGAGTTTTCATCTCCGTTCTACCAGGTGGCTCTCCTCCCAGGTCCCAAGGGTTTTCACTGAGCTGGGAAAAAAACCTTACTTTGCTCCCTGGACTTGGAACAATTTGCCAACATTAATTTAAAGCCATGTTAAAACTCCATGAAACTATGAAATGTAGCTGCCTAATGTGAGCTGGATTAGTCCCTTTCTTTTATATGTGATGTTTGTTTGACTTGAAATTGTAACTGGTGTGCCATCTTGGCCAGGATTTCCTCAGAAAAGAGATTTCAATCTCAAGGGAACTTCTGGTTGAATAGGGGTTAAATAAAAAATAAAAAGGAATCTCTAATGATTACATAAATCATGTTGGAATTAGGATGTCACATACTGTATATTAGATTCTATGTGGTGCCAGTCTGTCTGTGAATATCACAGACTAAAGAAGAGCACCATCTCTCTTGTCCTTGGCTGTCTAGGCAACGGCTCGTTCCTTCTACCCAGCAGCCGTCATGCACCCGCACAGAAAGACATGCAGTAAGTAGCATGAGCTATTAGAGAGACAGGGGTTCCTGGATGGAGTGGGACAATGTTGAACCTGTTGTTATGCATGAATGTTTTTTTGACAAGTTAGTTCTTAGCATTAACAAATTAGAGACTAATTTACTGCATTCTTCTGCACAAGGATTTAATGAATAAATAAAACCTACAAAAATAAAACAGCTGTAACTGGGTTACACACGGTAGCTCCACTTTAATCTTGAGAAGCTGCTGCAGAGCTTGTGTGACTTTTGCGTGCATGCCGTGTTGCCGACAACTACACGCACGTCGCAGTTCCTCGCCGGTCTATTTCAAGTAGCCGGCTGTTTAAAAACGATATAATATTCATTTGTGTGGTTCAACAATGGTGATAAATTATCAGAAAGTCCCGCCAGGTGCAGACAACTCGGCACAACACCAGTGAAGCTGGGGCTCCATCTCTTCAGCAAGTGTTCCTCTTCTGCCACCACACACACACGCACACACACACACACATGCTACGCCTACACATGCGCACTGACAACCCAGGATTAGGGTTACAATTTTCGTTTTATTTACGCACTTTAAAAACATCTATTGACAGTTTTAGTCTTTTTACATGTTTATCATGCATGAAACGTTGAAATGTGTATTGTAATAGGTTGTATATTAACTTATTGGGAGAAAACTGGTAGTTCTATGTAAAATCAGACGTTGAGCACCTCCATATTGCCAAAATGGCATGATCCTTGTTTCGCTGCGAAGACTGTGAGATTGTCAGGCGAATCAGGCTCCGTCCATCAAAGCATTGAATCTTCGACTATTCGGGGTCAGCCCTAGAAATTATAATGAATATAGTAGCATATCTTTATTATGTTAACATTTTACTAACAGTATACTATGAAATGAACATACTTTTTTTTTTTTTTACCTGTCCTGCCCAGCACCCTGGTATAGAGTATGACGAGCTGGATACCATATTGTGCCACACAGATTTTACTTTAACAAGAGTCTGTCTGTTTTATTATTAAAGACAACACCTGCAAGAGCACTTTGAGGGCTGCGCCTATACTCATAGAATCTGGGTTACAGTACGTAACCCCCGTTCTATTTCGTAGCAGAATGAGTCAACGCCTCACTGGCCCATATAGTACCACAACTCAGCTGCCCAGAGCCATAATGAACCACCCAGTCTCCAGCTGACCGCGGCATTGGTCTTGGCGTGCGTGCGAGCATCGATGACGCGGCATGGGAGCCCAGGAAACTGGGTGGTAGGTCCCGCAGCCGTACAGATGCAGGCGGGGTCACGACAGCAACCGCATCAGCTGCGCACAAGGCAGGGCCACGTAAGCAGCGGCTGCCCCCTCCACACCATCCCGTGGGAGAGGGCGCACCGCACACTCACAAGGAGAATCACTCAAACAAAACACTCAGTACTGAGTGAGTCAGAGGGAGACATCCCGCAGGTAGAAACGGACGAAAGAGCATGGGGACGACCAGGAGGCCGCCGTGCAGATATAATCCACTCTCATCCCACCGTGCAACGCCACTGAGGAGGAGACGCCTCTCGTGGAGTGCACTCTGACGCCATCCGGGGGAGATTCACCGGCAGACACGTACGCCTGGGAAATGGCTTTCCACAGCCAGTGAGACAGGGGAAGTCCCTTGGACCACTCCCTGTAGTGCACAAACAGACGCAAATGGCGCCAGGCGGCTGTGCGCGCCACATAACAGGACAGCGCTCGCACCGGGCAGAGGAGGTGGGACGTGGCGTCCTCTACCAACACATGGGGTGGAGGAAAAGAACCCGAGAGGGTGATGACCCGCGACCGAAAGGAGCTCGTAATGCTTTCAGGCACGAACGCCAGGTAAGGGCACAGAACAGCCAAGATGCCGTCGCCCTGAATCTTGAGACACGACGGAGCCACAGAGAGGGCAGCCAGATCGTTGACCCTCTTGGCCGATGTCAGAGCTAGGAGCAAGGCGACCTTAGCCGAAAGGAATCTCAGGTCTGCCGTCTCCAAAGGCTCAACGGGGCTTGGGTTAAGGCGCGTAAAATCCTACTGTGGAGCAACAGGCCGCATCACCGGCCTGCGCCTCCGCACCCCCCTAAGGAAACGCTTCACCAGGGGGTGGGAGAACACAGTCCTGTCCCCGAAGCCCTTGTGACAGGATGAAGAAAAGCCAAAGGCCTATGCTTTTCTGCCTCGACCAGTTGGGGGTGAAGGGGAGAGAGAGAGAGAGAGAGGGCGAGAGAGAGTCAGAGGGGTCTGTTGGGTGTCCTCCCGTGTGTGGCGAGAGGGACCACACGACCACACTCCTCTGGTGAGGGGAGGGAGGCAGGGGCTCACCGCCGCGCTGCTCGACCGGCAAGGGAAGAGGGCGGGGGAGACGTACATGTGGGCACAGGCCAGCCACCTGACCATGTCAGGGAGGTGTGCAGCTTTGCAGCAAGCCCAGGCTGTTTGTTAGCCGTTTGGCTAACACACAGCTGGCTCACACAATGTGGGGAAGTGAGAAACCGCAGCTTCTTCATAATCTCGAGAGAAGCTGTCTGTAAAGCGCAACACTTGGCAGTTACAAGAAACACAATTCTCCCCAGCGTCACTGTCACCCGCCGTGCATAACGTGTTGGCACACACTTCATGCCGTACATCACACATGTACAGCGCACAACACAGCCTGTCACACACCTCTGGACGCAGGAGGAGGGACTGCGTCGGTGATGCTGTGGTCATGCACAAGCTAGCCAACATCCCCCATGCCCAGCACGCCCCCAGGCCGCCGTGCAACGCCAGCCAAACCAGCAACGAGGCAAAATCAACTAGCTCAGCTGCATGCCACCACCAACCCACCCATCCATCAAGGGCCGAGAACTCCAGGCACAAGCCCAGAATAAACCGGAGCACAGCCCTGCCCCGCACCCACACTGCACATCCCGAAAACTAACTTTATACTTCAGTCTCCAGAGGGGTCCAACAACTGGCCGACATGGGGAAGCACGGATCTGAGGCTAACGAAGCAAACCAGGGACGCAAACCGGTCCCTCCAAGCGTACGAGGAAATGCCTCCCCCGGACTCCAATGCAGAAAATATACCGTGAACATACTTTTTATTTAATGTTATAATAATACACTCATTCTACTAGCTGCTCCTCCAGGTTGTGGATGGTGCGTCTGTAGTCGACAGATGTAGATTTAGCGGGAGCCAGGATTGCCATTGTGCCAATGTGCCTGCTCCTCCTAAGAGCAACACATTCACACCATTCTGTTACATCAGTTTTGTTATTGTTATAATATTATTAAGTAATCTTGTTTACATAAAGTGTGGCGTGGGTTGTGTAGGTGATGCTGGTGTATTGTGTATCCGTCCCTGGTTAAAAAAACTATACCCACATTCCACAAGCTGCATGCATCGATAGAGTACACAGTTTCCTGAGTGATCAGTGTTTTAAAAGCTGTTTTCAAAGTGTAAGAGTTTTAAAATATCAGTTTCAATGTTTTAAAAAGCTTTTGCAATATTTAAAGGCCCAGATACCAGGGTCTTCACTTCCATAGTCCTTCACTGGTTTTGCATCATAATTCCGCAGGAGAAAGAACACTCACGCACACACACAGTATAAACATGTATGTATGATTGTAATAAATTGTTTGTTACTTGGACATTTTTGCGCTCCTAGATTTTTAAATTTATGTGCTCCTGGTCTATACAGTTTTTTGCTTTTTTTTTAATTCCTAAAATTATTCATCAACATTAATATTATCTTTTTCAAAGATTTTTTTATAGAACTTTCAAAACACAAACACAACAATAATTTGGAGTTACCTTTGGAAATATTTATTTATGTATGTTGGGAATTAGTGTTTAAATGGCGTCAGTATTTATGTGAAATAATAGAATAATTATTGTTATTACTATATTTAATCATTAATAATAGAATTTAACCTTGGGGCACCACTCTCTAAAAAGAGAAAATTGATAGCCAATTAATTTATTAAGTCTCATAAAATATGAATTAAATGAAATGAATAACTATGACCAAAACTATCATCAATAGCTAGTAGGTTGAAGGATTTGTTGATATATTCACATTCAGGTTTTGTGTTCAACTTTATTGTCATTGCGTATGTCACTGGTACAAAGCAACAAAATGCAGATAGCATCTAAGTGCTTAAGCAGCAGTAATTAAATAGAATATGATACATTATTATACAAAGTGCAAAGTATGAATGATATATAAATATAAATATATGTCTACATGAATGTCTATTGATGCAGGTAAGTACAGGACTATGGCATTTATTTGCTAAAATCACTGAATTGACCCTGCCTATATTTGGGACAGGCGTCCATATGGGACAGGCCTTTAATTCCTTTCGCACAAAACGGAAATAGGCTACTATGAAACAGTTTATTTATTTCAAACAGAATATAATATAAAAATGATCAAATAATATCAGATAAACATCATTCATTCGACCTAGCTCTGATAGACGGTTTGTGCGCTTTTATTTTGAAGGCAGCAATGTAACAAAAACAGGGTGCAGGATGAGAGAAGTGTGGCAGAAGTTAGCAGACAGAGAGTGATGGACTTCACATGACAGGATTCATAACTTGGATTCATTTTTATGAAAAGCTGTTTTGATTCTTTGGATGGGTGGACCCTTACAGACTGAAGGAATATAAATAATCAAGGACCGGACACATTCAGACTTGACGAGCGCTTCAAAGGTAACAGGAGTCTGCACTTTTTTTTCATCTCTGCTCTCATCTTTTCATCCCGGCGGGGTTTAAGAGGTTTTATACACCCAAAGAACTTCTATAAAAACATGACCAGGCATTTAATGGAGACCTGCGTTTATTTGTCAAAATGTGTTCCCACACCAGGCCAGGAAACGGGTAGGCGGCTGTTTGGGACTCGGCGTTTGGGAAGCATTTGATTATGATATGTATTGTAAGAGGTCTTGCTTCATGGTTGATTTGCAATGTTTGTGTAAGCAGAAAACGTTTCAATCAAAAAAGTAATCTGATCTTATAATTTGACCTTCTGCAGGTTCTAATGGTGAATATTAAGACTAGATCATCCAAAATATATAAAACAATGTAGCGGCAAACATCGCTAATTTAACATGTAAAATGTAAACTTATTAACAAAGATTAGTTGGACTAGAGCAAAATTAGTATGCAAAAGAGGCAACTAAATGGCAGCAATGGATAAGAAATTCACCATCAGAACATCCCAGAAATGGTGAGGTCAGCGAACAAAGAGGAGGAAGATCTTGAAGAAATCCCTCCTTAGTGGGAGTAGATCGAGGATTATAAAAGATGGTGTTCGCAAACTGCGCAGTTAGTTCATCTTGATGCTAGCCAAGATGTAACTTGGGTGTTGTTCTTTGTAAAAGAAGAAAGTAGGTTTGCTGTCAATGTTTGCAATGATTTTTATAATGGTGAAAATATGTTTTGGGTTTTCAACTTTCAGCTTTTCTTCGTCAGTTTCCCCCATGGCGCGGTTCTTTTGTATTGGTGTGAGTGTCTGGTGCGAACCAAACAACTGTTCTCTGGTCCGCCTTGAAGAAACCAGAAGTGAACTCTGGAGCGGTTCCTTTCTGGTGTGAACACCATTCAAACTAATCACCAGAAACTACCATTGTATGTGTCATATAAAATACTTTAATTTAATTCTATTTAATGTATTATTGTTGTTATTTGTAATATTTCATACTTATCAGAATACATTTTATTACCAAGTAGGTTTTCACTGTTTGCCAATTTGTGTTTGGTACATAAAATAAACAAATAAGGAGGAAATCAAAAGAAAGGCAAAATACTGCAGGTTGTGGATGGTGTAAGGTAAGGTAAGGTAACTTTATTATCCCAGAGGGGCAATTTGCATTACAGCCAGCAGTAACAAATATATTTATCAGACCACAACAATAAACACAACCACAGTACAATATAATTTAAAATTGAATTTACAGGGTATTATTAACAATGGTGATAACAGCTGGGATGAATGACCTTTTTAATCTTGTTCTGCATCGCGGCAGACTATATCTGCGCCCGGATAGCAGCAGCATAAATTCATCCCACAAAGGATGACTGGGATCAGCCAGGATGGCTCTCGTCTTCTTCAAGGATCTGACCTTATATATTATTATATTATGTTATATAATATAGGAACAGAAGGTGGGGAGTTTGACACAAATTTTTATACACCTGCAAAACGGGAACGCAGGTGTCCTAAAGCCTAGTTCACACTACACGATTTTAAGTTCGCCGACCGTGGGGCTGTGACTGGGGGCAAATCAGCAATAATTCGGCGCTCGCCAGTCTTTATGTGTCAACTACTCAACTGTCCAGCGAGACAATCCGCTGATCAGTAATTGGCAAAAGAAAAGTAATTTTAGCTTAGAGAAGGGATCAGCCAGCTAAACCTTTACTGCCCTGGTAAAAGTAAATATGTTGTTGGATTGTAATTTCATGTAGTTCTTTTCCAGCGCTCTGTTATGTTGATGCACTGGATGTGTTGGTATGTTAGTCCTGATGAGCCATACCGCCCATGATGTAACAAAAAGTATGATTACAGTACAGTAAAATACTGTATTACAGGAGTATGAGACATCATGTAGCACTTCCTTTTTTGATGTGGCTGTTGATTAATGAACAAGTAACACTAATATTCACTAATAATCTAATTTCTTGACTGGCAACTCTCCGCTATCTCATAGACCAGGGGTTTTCAAAGTCTGAGACTGCAGGCCTCCTCTCAGACAAAGCTTGCCCCCCCATCTTTACTGTACTTGGTACACTAAAGTTTTGCTCAATTCCCAGATACCTATGGGATCATGATTATATTATTTCATCTCATAGGCATTTATTAGTTTCTGACTCTGATGGGGAGAAAACAGTTCCCAACAAATACTGTATCTCTAAACTCTCACACATGTTGGCTATTCTATGTAATTTTCTTTTGATAACAAATGCAATAAGTAATGTTATATTTTTTCACTTCCATTCATCTCCCCTGAAACTGTTTAGAGCACCCCTAAGGAGGCCCGCTTCACTTTGAAAACCCTTGTCATAAACGACATCTTTTGTCCTTTCTCAGGCAACATGGCTATACTACTCGCTTGGATAGGGGAGGTGCAATTTGCAACCCTCACCACTAGATGTCACTACAACTTACACACTTAACCTTTAAGGCTATGGAAGATTTTATTGGACTTTAATATTATTTGTAACCCACAGAAAACAATCCACAAATGTGTACTATGATGTGCAAATATGTCACTATCTACAAATATGTATTTTTAAATTTGTGATGTATAAAATCATATCCACAAAAATACAATGACTTCTACGCACAAAACAGTTTTTGCGCATTTGCAGATTGCTTTCTGTCAATTTGTGGGTCATGTTACATTTGTAACTTACTTTTTACACATTTGTGGAATTTTGTCCAATGTGTACTGCGGAGATCTGTAAAAAAAAACCCAGGAGGGGCGGGATGTTGATCAGCCTGCAAATCATCCATACTTTTCCACTCGTGATCCGTTATCACGGCAGCAGGTGAGCCGCTTGCTTGTTAATGGCGCAGCCTATCAAACAACTCAAACAACCGAAACCAATATCTGCACCCTGTGTGTTCAATGCTGCTTTAACGTTACATAAGACAACTGCTATACCCTGCAATTAATCGCAACAAAATCGTGATTAATCACGATTAAAAATTTTAATCATGCCCCAGCACTAATTTTTACATTAGTGTTGTGTAAAATCATATCCACAAAAAATACAGTGCTATTTGCAAATATGTACAATTTACTCTGTACAAACATATTTTAAGTTCACATACAATGTTATTTACGAATAGATTTTTATGCACAAAACATTTTTTGCGCATTTGCGGATCATTTCCTGTCAATTTGCAGGTCATGTTAGATTTGTGATTATATGTATTTTGTCCAATCTGTACCACAGAGATCTGTTAACAGAGATCTGAAAGTGTGAGAGCAGTTTATTAGCCACACGAGCAGGTGGCAGTAGCAACATTGCCTCCATGACTTGTAAGAATATCCACTGTAGTACCCAGGGTCATCTGTAGGAGACAACAACTTCTGCTTCTGCAGGACCACTGGACTCCGTCTAAACCTTTCTGTACAAGTGTATATAGTTTACTTTTGAATACTTTATCACAGTATTTGTTTTACATTTATATTTAAGTAAATATGAGCCTGAAAATTGTGTTTGTAGTAATATGTTATACCTTCCTGTCAGAGCTGTGAAAGAAAGCTTTGTAAAAGTATATGAAAAGCAGAGAAGTTCTGGATTCTATACTGACATGTCAAAATACTCAGACCTGGGCTCTTATCAAACATGTCAAGTTTGCTGCAGATTGGACATTGTGCAAACAACTTATAGCAGACTCCACTTTCAAGGCAAAAAACTAAATTGTCCAAATTCCCATGGCAACGCCGTTCAGTGAAAACTCAAAAGCATCATAATTTATCATCTGAAAGTACTGAAACTGCCCAAACCCAAAAGCCATATTAGATATCAATTTTCACCCTTCGCCACACTCAGTGTTGGTTTTATGTGCATTACGCTTGTGGGCCCAGAATACCTTGCAGCAACCCAGAGGAGAGTCAGCAGTTATTCCTAAATCACTACATCTATTGTAGAAGAGATGGGATATTAAAACAACGATCTATTATTACAGGAATAGCTCAAAATCTGGCAAGTACGCGTCATAGCTTATTTTCTAAGAGTAGGATGAGAAAATTAATAGCAGTCTCAAGGCTGTGCATTATTGTACAAGTACAGAGCTAGAGTCAGGAAGTGATTAGCCTAGCTTAGCATAAAGACTGAAAACAGGGAGAAACAGCCAACCTGGCTCTGTCCAAAGTTAAAAAAAATATACCTACCAACACCTCTTACGCTCACTGATTAACATGTTACTGGTAAGCAGGGTTCGGAGGATTACTTTAAAAATGTAATCCAGTGCAATTCCTAATTACTTGTTAAAAAATATTATCAGTAATGTAACCCAAGTACCACAAAATAAAAGTAATGTAACCTGATTACTTTTAGTTATTTTTGGATTACTTCAATGCCAAATAGGCAAATGAAGACAAGAGAGTATCAGTGATACTCAGAACGTTTTCTGCTCAGTGTATTTTTAGAGAAACATACAAAACCTCCATGTCACCACGATGGCAGTATCTGATAAAAAAATAGGTTTTGAAAGTATTCTTGATGATATTTAAGAGTTTGTCATTTGGAAAAGCATTTTAAAGCATTTTATGACTCATTCTGCACTTGTTAATTTAGCATCCAATGAAAAGTGGAAAAGTGTTTCTGGGCCCGGCCTCACTGATTGCTGTACAAAAACACAACTGTTTTCACAGATTTTGGTGAAAGTGGATCATATTTGATGAAGAAATATTAGAAACTGTAACTGCTAACTGTAGCCTATCTGCCTGTATCTGTGGCTGGTTAGCTCGGTCGGTTTGCTGTTCTGCTAGCGGTTCTATTAGCTTACTCAGCCTCTGGGGTGCCAAAAGCTAAACCCGGCAAGAAAACCACCTCGGTTCTGTATTCCAGGTTGTCAAAGTGGCCTCTGTCGATCTCAAAGGCTGTGCTTGGTCCTGATCCAGCTGCTGTGTTACTCACTGAGAACGGGAACCAGTCCGCACTGGTCTGCATGATAGGGTGGGGGTGTAACACACATTCAGCGCTACTGGCGACTGTAAACGCCACTCAATGGCTGCGACAAGTCCCTCCCTAGCTTTGTGTTTTTACAGAAACACAAACACATAACACAGACTGTATATAAAACACAGACGGAGGAAAATAGCTCTGCGTTTTCTTTTTCATGGAAACGTCTGATTAAAGTAATCACTATGAGTAATCCCCGAAAACAAGAACCAAACCTGAAATTAGCCCCATAAGAACCACGACCACATGAAACAACAGAAGAAACATTGCAATACCAAATCAGTGACGCAGTGCTGTTGATTTACCACGATAAATGTTGCAGTCTGTGTGGGGCTGTCCTAATGCCAACTCTTTTTCTAGAGCAACAGTTAAGGCCAACAAGAAGGAGGGATTTATGCTTCTGAGCAATAAAACCTTTCACTGCCATGTCAAACGTGCCACCCCAGGCTCAGTGTTCTAGCTTTATCTGTGCCGCTGTTATTGATAGTAGGCTACTGATGTTTCACGCCTATGTGTGGTGCATTGTACAAGACAGAAATGCAGCTAAACACAAATCAAACTTGAAAAGATTATTTTCCTGTTATACAACAAAATCCAACTGAAAATATGGCATTGTGTTTTCACTGTGTTTGATTGATCAGCAGTAAGAAAACACTCAAAAGTGCTTAACATGATGCTAAAGTTAATATAAAAAGTTCAAAATGAGTGCAGTTCCTATTTATTAAAAATAAATAGTGGACTTCTTGTGGTCTTGGCAGTTGTCTGTACTGAGGGGGATTCATGCATTGACCTCTACTTCACAGTTCAAATTACATCTTGAAAGCATCTGTCAGTCAATGTCTGAGTGACTAATTGAATGAATGTGTGACATTACCCTCTGCCTGCAGCCCTCACCAGGGCATAATCCCCAGCAAACAACATGATTCCCAGAAAGCCTAATTTAGTCAGCAGCCTACTCAGTGTGAAAAATTACATCATTTTCAGTCTGGAGAGTTAATATTTAATAGATCATTAATGGATTGTAGTATGGAATAATCTTTAATAAATTATCATGGCATCAAGCCGTCACTCTCTTTTTCACTTCTTAGTTTCCTCCCTCCTGTTTGGTCTCTTAGCCTCTGACATTAGCTAACATGACGTCCATAGAGGCTGCTGCCCGCTTGCCCGGCCCAGGCTTGACACCGGCACGGCTCTCCACCAGCAGCATCATAATGTTGCTTGAAACTTGGGTGGTGAGCTAGCCATAAAGCTAGACAGAAACCGACGCATGGGCACTTATAGTAACATTACCGATGTCCAAGTGTGTTATCTAGGATGTATATTATTCAGGGATGAATAATATAAATATAACAGCACTACTACAGAAGCACTTTGCGGCTTTTGTTAATAGCCCTCTTTGTCATGTCGTGTCTCACCTGTTTTTTATATTGAGCAGAGTTGTTTCCCCTTGTGATCCATTGTGCCTTGAGCTTACTTTTTATTGATAAAGATGGAGTCTCTGTAATACATCTCTGTCCTTTCGCATGTCTGAATCTATCAATCCACTTTCTCTTGCCTGTCATTTCAACATCTCATCATGCTGCCATAGTGACAGTACCCTTTCTAACTTAATCTTCTCATTTTGCTATCTTGCTCTGCATTTATTGCTCCTCTCTCCTAGTAATGTGTTTGGCATGGTCACGTTACAGCAGAGTGATGTGAAAATCAAAAATGTGAAAGTCATTACTGAATGTCAAAGATAGAATTTGACCGTATCAAGGTCAGGAAAAACTGTCTGCATATGGGCTGAACGGTGCCCCGATGTTTAAATTCCAGACATGCCAGAATATAGGCAGTTTTATGATGATGAAAAATTACCTCTGCAATCTCCACTCTGGAAAGGTCATCCATTTTTCAGCTGAAATGACAGCTGAGTAATGGTACTCGCTGGTAGGCTCCCCAAGCATGACTGGCTGCTCTGCGAATGATTAAGGGCTTAAGTACTTCAAGTATCGCTCTGAATTTACCATTGTTGTAAAAGCCAGTGTCTTATCAGTACCTGAATTACAGACATTTGCTGTTACGTCTCCTGTAGAGATGGTTACTTTTTACTCCAGCAGCAAATTTTTGTTTGCAGAACTGTGGACATTTTGTAAGATTAAAGGGATATTGGGGGTTATCTCAACATTTTGCTTATTGAAGTGTTCTTAATATTGTCCCTTCTTGTAGAAATAAAGTATGTGCAAATATCTTGTGATACGGAGATTTGTGTTAAACTGATTAAATATCTTAATTTATATAAATGAACCTCAAGATATGGTTTATTAACAGTGTCAGTGCTCATTAGTGGTTTGTCTGCTGTGATTTATCTGAGGAGTGATTGAAGTGACAAGGAGCTATTTCTGTAAACTGCTCTCTGCAGAACATCAGTGTCAATCCACAAGACAGATCAGGGAGTCCACAAAAACATTGGTAATCATCCTGTGTGGATCATAAAAATCCATGTGAAATGTCTTGAATCTCACTTTGAACCTCAAAGTTCCTCTACCGTGAACAAATGTGAACTAGTTAATTTTTTGGACTGTGAACTTAGATCTGTGAACTGGTTGATTTGAATCTGTGTAAACTGAACTTGGAGCTAGCTCTTACTGGTTAATTTAAACTTTCTGTGTTGATGTTGGTGGACTGAAACAGAAGCTGGAACATTTTCCATGGCTTTGAGGGTGTCCTGTGCTGCTAACTTGTACATAATGAGCAAATTAATGCCAGTTTAAAGTTTTCTTGCCAGAGTGAAGCAGCTTGCTCCTACAGAGCACGTCATCACTACATTGTTCTTCTTTTTCTTCTTGTAGAATTCAGGCAGTGTAGACAGACATCACTACGTTGAATACAAATAAGTTTTGCATCAGAGAAATTTTTTCAACCATTAGATGGTGGGTGAGAATATAAAACATAATATTACATATTATTATTGTTACAGTGTTTGGTGAGCTCAGTCGGTAAGGCATAGACTCTCACCTTGAAGTTTGTGTGTTTGATGCCGCATCGGGATATCTTTTTTTACCTCTCTTCGACCAAAACTGATTATGCAGCAACTGTTTCACATGCTCACAAAAAAGCATGTGCTGCAGCATGTGTGTTCCGGTGTTGGGGGGGGGGAAGACTTGAACTCCTTCACTTGGGGTAGCAACTCTCTCTCAACCCCAGAGAGAGCAGTGTGCCATGCCTTCAGACTTGTTGGTGCAGGTGCAATCCAAATGCCATCAGACCATACACTCTCCACTACCAAGCTGCACAGAGAATCTGTTCCTGAAAATCTCCAACAGAATCAAGACAAGGCACACCCTGGCAAATCCCAAACACCCATCAAGAACATGCTTGACTTCCTGCCAAGAACTACTTGTTATACAAGGATCAGATGGCTTGTATTAATTGCGCTCTCAAGTCCACAATGACTCTTCTCCAAGTCCACAAAACACATGGAGTGGTCATGGGCAAACATCGTGAACCCTCCAGGATCTTTGCAAGAGAGATCCATTGGTCCTTATGAATCTAAGATTTGATGGCCAGAGCTTTCTTTCAGCACCATGGCAGAAGCTTTTCCAGACATTTCCAGCAGTATGATAACTAGATAATGAGAGCACACCCACTGTTCCCCTTTTTAAAAATATGAACCACCTACCCTCTAGCAGCTTGGGTACTGTCCCTTTACTATCTCCCCACATCATTTGTCAAACTAGACAACCCAACAATATCCTGAGCCGTCAGCATCCCGAGGCAAATCTTATTCACTCCTTACACCTTGCCACTGCGAGGCTTGCAACTCTACCTTCCTTACAGAAGATGTGTCCGTTGGGTTTAGACATTACTCAGTGCTCTTTCTGCAATCTGACAATATTCCCAGTCAAGGTCCCTGGTTCTTCACTGCTGCTTGCATTAGGTTGAAGTCACTTATACTCGCCTGTTCAGGTTTATGAGTCTTCTTGTTCAATGAGATCTGCAAATGAATGATTGAACGATTCAGTCAGCAGAATCTCTCTATGTCTTCAGATTTTGCATACCTTCCTGTTGGGGGTTTCGTCAACATAGGGTCAGGTTTGGTTATTAGCTGAATATCAAAGATATTCTAGAAATATTAATAAATTATTCATATTTAAAATTATTAATTATAATTAATAAATATGGGGCACCACCCTGGAATCAGGGACCAATAACCAAATATGAGCCAAGTATGATCAGTCTAAAATAGGGTTTGTCCCCCTATAGATGGCAATCAGAGAAGGGTGAGTCCGTACATTGGCCGTGGTAGCCAACTCTTACTACAACATTATACACAAATAATCACAACGACTTCTTAAAATTATAATAGGATTTATTCAACTCAAGCACAGATCAATGATCAACAACTTTAGCAAGTAAATCACAATTAACTATTCTAAGCAAAAATGAAATAAAGTCAATAAACAAATCATACAAAAACATACAACAATCCAGCAAGTGCGTGTGTGTTTAGTGTGTGTGTGTGTGCGCGCGTGTGAGAGACACTAAGAGAGGGGGAGACACTAAGAGAGGGGGAGACACTAAGAGAGGGGGGTGGATCTGACCACGTGGGTGGTGCCAGATCCAGTTGTGCTAGAGGCCAGCTAATTTTGGAATCAAGACAGTGGTTCAAACCATGTGATTTCAAGATCAAGATGGCAGAAAATCACTCTCCCCTGAACTAAAACAATGGGGACGCACTCTGATGCTAGCCTACTGTGGGTCACAGGTCTGGTTAGCTTCAGTGATCACGTGGTGTGTGCATGTGGGGTTAGTAAGCAGAAGGAGGAGAGAAAGGCACAGAGCAAAGCTATATACATACAATATACCACAAACTATCTTACAGCCACCAGCAGTGACTGATTCATTCAGCAGTGGTTGCTGGCTTTGGATTAGATAGAATGTGCAATTGTATCTGTTCTCAGACAACAGAAACAAACACCAAAAATCCTAATTACTGTTGAAAACACTCAGCTACAACTTTATCAATGAGAGGTACGGTAGTGAACTTGCGCAACCGTGTTCACTGACTTGATAAAAATACTGATGTGTTTCCACACAGTAATAGGAACAAAGCAGTCACGGCCCAGCGGGTGGTACCGGACACAAACACACAGCATTTAAACAAGACACGCAGTCTTTAAATATCCCTTGGAGTTTCTTACAAGAAATTCACCACATGAAGCTTGAATAAGTAAGTTACAATAACAGGGTTATAGAACTATCTGCTGCCCAGACATACTAAAGCCTCTTACGTGTTGCTTTGATAGCGAGTAGATGCGTCAGTCCTTTTGGGAAATCCGGCAGAGTTTCTCTCGGCTCGGTTCTGACGATGCCGGTAGGTTCCACGGCACAGCTGATTCTTTGGCTGCAGCAACAGTAATCAGTGAAGTCGACGTTGGTTGAGAAGGTATAACACAGAGGTGATCTTCTCTCAGTTAAGCACGGAGTTTATCCGTCTTCTTCTGCAGGCACGAAATGTTATCTTGTGTATAACAGTTTCTTTAGGGATCCCAAAATTGTTTTGGTAACACAAAGAAAAATAAGAGAGGTAGAAAAAATAAGAAAACAGTTGCTCGTCCAGCGAGTGAAGTCTGTATTCAGGAACAAACAAAGTTCAGCGCTGAAAGAAAGTACCTCCTGTGCTGCTGGTGCAGTTGCAGAAAGTTTGTTTACCTCCTTACAGTCCCCTGAGGAACCTGGAATGGCAATGAGGGTTCGGAGGTGTTTGGTTTTATACCTCTGTTGACAAAATGGCTGTACTTCCTGGGATTACTCCGCCCCCTGAAAGCTTTAGCCGATACAAACCTTTGGTTTGGTTTTAAAAGTTAAGAGTTCACAGGTAGGTGTGATTTAACTGACAGGGCCATTTGGGCTTTCCATTGTCCTCTGACCTCCTTTGTGTAGTCAAGCCACATGGCAGCCTTGTAGGCCAGGGTCAGGCTTTGGAGATTCCAACAGGCCCAGTCTTTTGTTCTACCAGACTGTGAGGCCCAACATACCTCTTCTGAGAATACATACTTATCTAATATGCTCTTTATCTTTATCTCACAATCCTTCTCTATCTGTATTTCTCTCTCAAAAAAGTAATTTTCTATGCATGTGTGTGATACTTCATGCACATGCAGCCTTGTGGCACTTCTGTCAGACAGAGCATGGGACTGAGTGTTCTGGCACCTATTCTAAAAGGCTTCTTCTAGCTCTACTCTGGCTTGGACGTTATCTCATTTGCATGTTGCTTTTGAGACAAAAACATCTTCCAAATGAATAAATGTAAATGTAACAGCATTTTGTTGTTTAAACCACCCAAGAGCTATCCTGCAGGTAATTAGACAAATTTTCAACAGGAAGCATTGTTGCTGGTAGGTACTTCAGAATCTCTGGGCTGGAGTGGGATGGTACATCTATTGGAGTAGGAGGTATTGGTGGGAAATCCTGTGATCCAGTGCTATAAATCTGTTTCACCTCAAACACTGTCACTGAATATGAGAATCTGACCTTCATAGTGTTTCTTCCCAACTGCTTTGCTAAAAGAAGAGTTACTAGCCTTGATCAAGGTCAATCCAATGATGCATATTAATGCTTACTGAATATCTTGCCTTTGAGCTGAAAATGAGAACATGATAAATAAGTTAGTTTTTATCTGTAAAACGTTACATTATATCTATACATATAATTATTTTCAATAAAACTATAAATGTATGGGCATAACCACGCATTCATTGGAGGGCTCTTGTTCCCCCACTACTGACATAATAGGTTCACTAACAAAGACCACGACTACGAACATAGTAGATTTAAAATGGTTTATTGCTTGTAATGGAGCTGAGATAGATTGTACGACAAGAATGGATCGAGTGCCCAGAGGGTGGGCGGAGGGATGTAGGGATGGGGGAGAGGGTCGAGGGATGAGGGGTAGGAGTCGGATCTGCGCTGATGGATGCGTGAGTGAAGAGCAGACCGGTGTCTGCTGGTGAGAAGGTGTACGGGAACCGGTGAAGTCGAGACGTCGAGCCGTCTCTTAGTCCGCGGACATGCGGAAACCCCCAAAAGAACTTCAGATGGAAAGGTGTGCGTGAGCATTTCTGATATTGTTTAGGTCGTTGCGAATGTAAGTGAGATATGCTGGTGAGGACCAGTGGCCAAGGAACTGATTATGTTGTCTGGGATTTCCTGCCTGGAGACGGTGGAGGCAGCTCCGATGCGGAACGGATGCCCAAAGTAGACTTTGGGGGATATGCTGGATTTGGATAGAATTTGGCGGAGGTGTTGGTGAAACCAGAAGAGTGTGGCTACTTCCCTGTCTCTGCGACGAACAGAGGATCTTGGGGCTGGCTGGCTATTCTCGAGTCCACGTGGACGTATTGGTTTGTACGGACTGAGGTAAGAAGGAGGCTGGAGGTGATTAACTCTGAGCAGCCCGAGAAGCCAAAAATGCCAGTAGGAACATGGATTCTAGGACTCTGTATGGTGTCAGATAACCCAATCTGAGCGAGAAAGAGAGTCACCGATAGTGTTTTTGTGGCCTGGAATATGGGAGGCTCGGATGATGAATTGGTGATGTGCTGAAAACCAAGGTGAGCCTCTGCATGAATTGCATTATGACTGGGCAATGGGACTATCCTCTGTTAATGTCTACCATCGTACTATGTCTGAGTATATTGCAATAGTTTTCTTGGACCATTTAGACCCCCAAAGAATGGCTGCGATAAGACTGAGTACATGTCGTAGATGGTAGGGGAAGGAGAGAGGGCTGAAAATTCAGGTGGCCAGTCCGCTGCAAACCAACTACCGCCGTAGTAGCCGCCGAAGCCGACAGAAGGGGCAACGTCTGTGAAGAGCTGGATGTCTTCTGGCTTGGTGACGTGGTTGTCGTGGAAGAAGGAAATGCCGTTCCAGGGTGAAAGGAAATGTAACCACGTTTAACCTCCATTTGCATGTGGCGTCTAGTTTGATGTGGTAATGGAGAGATGGGACGGAAGCGGCTATGGAAAGGAGATGTGACGGGAAGGACCAACCTTTTTGGTTTGGCTCTTGGCACCCTGGGGCTGACTCAGCTAACAGGACAGCTAGTAGCACGGCTAACCAAATTAACTAGCCACAGATACAGACAGATAAAATAAGCGGTTTAACAAAAAGTAACTGTATCTGTTCATCAAGAAACTCTGTAAATCACCTCGGTACTATATTCCCTGTTGGTCTCTGTGTTCGGTCCCGTTCACTGGGAGGCTGCTGAGAGCGGTTTTGTTGACCTCCTCTGGTGCCCAATCCAGCACCGCTCGCTGATGTTATCCTGGCCTGAAAACCTCCAGATGTGACAGGTGTAACATTAAACACAATACACTCCCCTGGTGCTCCGAGCTCCCAGTCCAGGCTGAGTCAACTATGACCACTAGGTCAACTGAGCTAATTATATAACAGCAGCTAGTTAGCTGTGGTCAGTAGTTTATTTAGCAACAAGTAACACTTTCTGTTCATCAGCAAACTACATAAATCACAGAGAGTTGAGTTGAGTGTTAAAGTTTATTATTTCTAAAGTAATTCTGGTGTGTTGTATTACATTTGCCAGAGTATTGGTGTTGATTTGTTGATGAAGTGACACATTTATTTGCTTTCAGCATGCTAGTATTTCAAATGTAGTGTTTAGTGTGATTTTACAGAGCTAGTAGGAGTTTAATTAAGTTGTTATGTTTCTCCTAAATTTAGTGTTTTCTGTTCAAATTTTTTGGGACTTTGATGTATCAAACCAAATGAGAAATGTTTAAATGTATGTGAAATTATTTATGGGGACAATTCACAATGAATGTATTGTTGACGTAGCTTTTTATAACTGAATATCTGGTTCTGCACACACAGCTAGGGTTGCCACCTTCAATACAGAAAAGTAAGGGACGCCTGCCGCAGCGGGGGCCAGTGGTGGTATATCATAACATTAAGATTGATACCAATGGACATTATAATAAGCTACCTACTATTGAAATAAGTGTGAACAGATGCATTCAGTCTCTCTCTGTCACAACTCAACTGACTAATGGTCATATTGTCATAGCTGAATACACAGCTAAGGATTATCATGAACATCATAAACATCAGTGGACCAAAAGTAGGGCCTTGTGTGCAGTATTGGAGCATGTTAGGCCTACTTCCTTTTATAAATGTTTTCTTGTCAGAAGTACACTACTCGTACAACACTGACAGTGAAACTATGAACAGGACTGCTCAGAAAGTTGGATTAACTCGGCAAAGGAGAAGTGCTCACTAGTGCTCCACCCAATCTCCTTCTGCACACCATGGGGATACTTTACAAAACTCTGTGTAGGAATTACTTCTAAAGGTGGAGAAGAACAAAACACAGGAAGAAATATACGAAACACAAAAATATTCTGATGTATAACATGTCCTACGTTGATTATCCTTTATTGATTACAATCAACTCGCAGGTGAGCAAGCTCCTTGTCCCACCCTTAGTTGCCTAAAAATTAGTCAGTGAAACACTCCTCATTAATATTAATACGCACTGACTGCATGAAGATAAGGATGGCAAATTCTGACAGAAAAGCTAATAAAATATTTTTACCCAGCGTGAAATTGAAGCAGCGTTTGGCTCAATTTCCTGGGGATAAGGCAATGTACATGTGATAACGGTATATAAAACTGTGCACTCGTATTTGCTCATCTGACATTTGAAATGAACTTTATTTCTTTTTATTGCACATTTCAGGGAATATCACTCAAAGTATTTGTTTATTCATTTAAGAACAGCTGTTCTGTTTTGCAAACTCATGTAATATTTGTTAATGAAAGATTGTGAGCCAGGTTGAAGGATAACATATTTTGGTCCCTTTTATGTTTCCCCCCTAGTTCTTGTATCTTTTCCTCTTAGCTCATCTTTAGCTGGCCTTAACCTAGAACAACTAATCTAACTGATGTTTAGACTCCATTGCTACGTCATATTGGAATCAATTACTATCCATGAGTTATATTGTAATCTTTGGAGCTAGTAAATTTTGTAAACATTCTTGTAAGACTCAACCTTGTAAGATTCCCAGAGAACTGTCTCGACCTTATCAGTCTAACGGTTGTCTCCCTAACAAGGACAGTTACATGTGAGAAATGACTAGAGCTGGAAGGTCAGTGAACACTTGTAGGGTCAGCTAATGACTCTAAGTTAGACCTGTCTTACCTTTCCCTGTTACATCAATTAAGCCATAGGTGTCATTTACACTGGGGACGCTGGGGACATGCCCCCACCATATTTTGAAATGGCTGATTTTGAAAGCATTTGTTAAAAACGTTCTGAAAAGACAAATGAACAAATGAAAATGTTTGAGAAAGGTTTATTTGAACAATAAGAAAACATGCAATGCAATATAGTTTTCTTCATATAAAAAGTACATTTCCAACCGTTTTTAAATTATATTAAGTTTTATATAACACTACTAATATTTCAATTTATTTTACACAACAGTATACATATCAAACCGTTTTATCCTTCTGCAAGCTGAGTCTCATTTCTCCTGTTTATGTGCGTCTGCATAGCTCAGCGTTACCTTGGAAGACCGCACATTCTCCCGTGAAATTAGTTTTTTTAGAAAATCCCAAAGTTTGCTGAGATAGTGGGGTACGTCTTCTTTTGTGCATACGCAGCGTTTAGAAATGAAGCCTCAGATCCAGGTCCAGTTCAGCAGAGGAGAAGCCTTCCCCTCTTCTCATACAGATCCCCAACATCTTCTCCACCACCACCATTGTCTAGACTCTGGACTATATTGGGGGATTTATATGCCATTTATTTACATTACACATTCTCACTCAATAGTCCCTTTTCCACTGGATGGTACCAACTCAACTCGCCTCCACTCTACTCGCCTTTTTTTGATTTTCCATTATGCAATTCTGGTCCCTGGTACCTGGTACCTGGTAGGTTTTTTGGTGTCATCTCCGTTGAGGTTCCAAGTGAGTTGAGGCAATCCCAAAAGGTGACATGAAAACACTGCAGACTACTGATTGGTCAGAGAGAAGTGTCACTATTCACTGCATCATCATTGCGCTCTCCAGATGGGGTGTCCTGAACAAAACCGTCATTTTTCAAATAGTTTAGGACATCACTCTCTATATTTATTACTTTATTATTGTTATGGAAACCCGCAAAACATGGTCAAATTAGGAGGTGCAGACATTCCTTCCATTCATAGGATGGCTCCCCGAGCAGTGAGGGGTTCTGTGCCTTGCTCAAGGGCACGTTATCCATGCTGGACTGAGCTAATGCCAACCCATATTTAAACTCGCATAGATAAGATGCTTGCCTTTTCGATTCGATTCCCACTGTAAGACATCCACCATTGTGTCCCTGAGAAAGACACTTTCCCCTAGTTGCTCCAGAGGCGTGTGACCTCTGACATGTATACCATAATATGTATTGTAATTGTAAGTAGCTTTGGATAAAAGCATCAGCTAAATGAATAAATGTAAATGTATTGTGTATTTGTGTCTCCAGATGGAGCTGTGGGAAGTCTGATAATGTGATGTCAACTTACAGCCACATAATATGGTCTTCATCAGCAGACAAAAGGAGACTTTACTGCAGGTACTATGACCATAAGTATAGAATTCAGGTGGTTGTATTAGGGGGCAGAGGATATTGAATGTCTCTATCAGAAATGGTCTCTGCTGGTGATGGTAGTGAATGTCCTCCTTGATCTTTCTCTGGTCGTCCACTGACTCCTGGTTGATGACCTTTGACCTGTTTTGTGGTAAGTGCTGACTCCCAGTGGCCTGAGGACTCTGGCTAAACTGTGGTTCTGACCAGCTGGCCATGTAAGGGAGACCCGCTGGGATGCTTCTGGGGGTCCCTGTTGAGTTAACAGTGTCAGGGCAGGATTCTCACAATTCACTCCTTTTACCAGACCTGCTACACCTCCCTCTTTCTATCCCCCTCCTCACTGATGAAATGCTCTCTGTAGGAGAGTCCTCACCAGTGATGTTGGGCAACGTGGCTCCTGTACACAGTGGTCTCATACCCTTGTCAGCCTAAACATTAGCTAATGTGTTAAGGAGCAGCACTTTCCACTTCCTGTTCACATATCATTTTCATCATCTTTGATGTGTGGGTCGATGTTACTGATGTGTTGGTTGAAGCTCTTGATGCTGATGCAGTGCTTTATGGTGAGGGTGTAATCCACATACCAGTAGAAGCCATTGTTTTATTTGATTTATTTAACCTTTATTTGAGATGAAGCAAAATCTGTTTTATATGTTTCATACAAATTAGCTACAATGTTGACCACCCAGCTGTTCCTTAAGTTTGCTATTAAAGATTCCCCTTTTACATGTTAGTAATAGTTGGATGATTTGGTCCAAGTTGAAGTTGTTCAATCTTGCCAGCTGAGGTTCTGTTACTAAGGCAGGTCAGTTTGCTTTCCAATACAATTGTTGCTCATTGGAGGGATGTCAGAAATTGTGTATGGGTATGAAGCAAACCTGAAGTCCATGTGTAATCACAACCAGATTGACCAGCTAGGGAATACCTAAACAAAAATGAGCTCCCTGTTAATCCAATGCTGAAACACTACCTGGCACATAATTTGATTAAAAAACTGAGGATTATGTTAATCGCAAAACTCAAATAATGAAGATTTCTTCAAGACAGGGCCTCAAAATCAGGTAATAAGCATAATAAGCAGGAGTGATTATTAAAATGAGGATCCATTCTTCTAATCAACAATGCAGCATTAATATTCACACATACAGACTTTTCCCTGGCTTTGTATTTCTCTACCTCCACCATGTGGCTGAATCACCTCATCTACTTGTCACTGGTTCAGAATAAAATCACAACAGAGTCTCATTATACTAGCTTGTTCACATTGTATTCAGTCACACGCACAACCTGAGGTGAACGGTGAATAAAGGGTCAGTGTTAGCAAAACCTTAAGCAGCATAGAAGGTCTACGTTCAGCAGTATGTTGACACCTGACCATTACACCCTTAGACAGTAGTTGAACATGGGCATTAATCTGCTGCTATAACAGCCTCTACTCTTCTGATGTCTTTCCACCACGTGTTAGAACCTGACTGCTGGGATTTGCTCCTTTTCAGCCACAAGAGCATCAGTGAGGCCCAGGGCTCGAGATGGCTTACATACTTTATATCAGACATCACATATTTAATGAGGTAAATGTTTGCGCTGTCATCTACTTACTAAATTTGGTCACCATAAGAAAAGTGTCATCTGACTGGTTGGTGGTGAGGGAGAGAGAGAGGGCAGTAAAAGTGAGTGGTTCAGACAGAAATAAATAATGGTACTGATAATTATAGTCATATTAATAATAGGACAAGTAATAACAATGGTAGCAGTGGGTGTCCAGCAGGAACACGGGGGCAGCAGAAAGCCCACAACCAGAGATCCAGACTGCACATCTCAGAAGCCAGAAACACCTGCAGAAAGCGACAAAAGAGAGGAGAGGGATGAGAAAGCACATTTTCTGATGCTGGACCGCGCATCTCCCCATTTTCAGGGGAAAGAAAATGAATGTGAGCAGATGATAGCGAGGTAGAGAAGAAAGAGCCACTTGTTTAAATGGCTTTTTGTGGAGCAGCAGAACTGTGACAACAGCTGCTCTAGAGTGACGTCAAAGTCACATCAATTCCAACCTGAGGTCGCATTTAAAATGATCCGATCTGTATCGGATTTGGACCACATATGGAAGTGGCCCAAATCCAAACTGGAAAAGACCAGATTTCATGTGACTAGGCCTGTTCACACTGTCATAAAAAGATCAGATCTGAGTTACATATGGGCAAAAAAAAAAAAGAATCTGATTTGGGTCATTTTGGCCTGCAGTCTGAACGCAGCCTTAGTTGTGGTTGGATTTTAATTTCGACACTGAGAATGCTTGTCCCATTTTTTTTTTTTAAATATAAAAGTTTAAGGAATATGAAATATATTACATCACTTCACTCTGTTTTCTGTGTTGTGATTTGATTTTAATTTGGCACAATGAAAATCTATTCGTTCAGTTTTTAAAACAAAAAGTTGAATAATTCTCCTTTTAACGTGCTTTTCATTTAAAGGATCTGTGTATAATATGTAGTAGTAGTCGTCGTCCTAGTTCCACCAAAACCAGCCATGACTTGGCAGAGATGCTCAAATGTATCTTGAGGTTGAGACTCCTAAACTTTGAAATTCTCTCCCTTTGAACTTAAGCTCTGTGGAAACCTTTAAAAAGCACCTCAATACCCATTTGTGTATACCTGTGTATAATTTTCTTTTATTCTTATTATCAGGAATGGCTGAGTGCAGTAACAGAAGAGTGGCAGACACTGAGGAGGAGGTTGCAGTGCAATTAAAGATTTATTTCAAACAAGCTAAACAAGCTTACGTGAACACAAGGTGAGCGTCCAAACAAAAGGGGCAATCCAAGAAACACAGAGTAATCCAAACAGGGAACAAATCCTAAATGCAGAAAAGCCTGTTAGTCGAGGAATAAGCCATGAAGCAAAGAACAGGCAGGAACACTCAGCATAAGACGATGACACCACAAGGACTATATAATAATAATATATACACAAGCAGGCAGGACAATTAACACAGGTGAGACACATAAATCAATCAAACAGACAGGAAACAAAGCTAGACACAAAAAAACCCCAAAAAAACCCACACCCATCAAACTGATCACTACAAAATAAAATAGGAAGTAAAGCTAGCGACAGTACACAAGGACATGTGAAACCAAATACAGAGAACAAGGAGGCAATGATCAACTAACCAAACCTAAACAAAAACAGAGGCAAAGAGTAAAAAAGGAATGGACATAATCAAAATAACAGAAAAATAGCACACAAAAACCCAAGAGCATGACATTATCGTAACTTATTTCTATTTGATGGTGTTTTAATCTGTCTGTACCATGTCCTTAAAAGTCCTTGTCTGTATTTATGTCAGCTGCCTTATTTCTTTTGTGAAGCACTTTATGACGGTTTGCTCTTGGAAGGAGCTATATAAATAAAGTTACTTACTAATGAATCACCATTACTGAAAGTGAGGAAAACATTACATCATTGACATGAAAATCAACTGGGTTGCAATGACCAGCTACGTATGTCCCTTTTTTTTTTTTTATTAAAACTTAGTTTCCAGTTTTGAAGACAAAAATGCAGCCATTTTGAAAGATAACCACCTTGACTGTCAAGTAGAAGGGGCACAAAGTATCATTTGTGTATCTCTGGAAGAGCTTTTAAAGTTGTAGAAAATAGCCTTGATGATGTCATCTGGGCCTGGAGACTAGGATACTGCTCAAGCTGCCTATGATGAGTGAATGAGAAGCAATCGATTGATTCTAATCAATTCCAAGCAGCCTGGCAGCTAAAGTTACTGAACAGACCAAATGAAGCTTTCTCTCGTGGGACGTTGGCCCAGGATGAATGACTAATCAGTGCTTTCAAATCACATTTCTGTAACATCTGTTGGGCTTACATTGACTGCTTACATACAAGCATGGGCTTTACTTTAAAATTTAATACACAGTATATAATATACACACCTTAGCAATATTTTTCTGTTTTAGTATACACCCGAAAACATTTCTCAGTACTCATCCCCTGTTGCCTGAAAAACCCAATGAAAAAATATTTGATATTCCATGAATTGTCACAATCTTGGATTTGAGTGTGGCGTTTGTTTTGTTAAATGTCCATTTCTGTTTTACCCACTGCCTTTGTGTTCTTGTTTAGGTTTTGTTAGTTGGTCGTTGCTTCCTTGTTCTGTTTTATTTAGTTACTTATATTATTGTGTATTGTCGGTAGCTTTACTTCCCATTTTATTTTGTAATCATTGATGTTGGGTGTTTGTCTAGCTTTGTTTCCTGCTTGACTTGATTGCTTATGCGTATCACCTGTGGCTAATTATCCTGCCTGCTTGTGTGTGGTGTGTCCCAGTATGTTGCCCTCAGTTGTGTTTAGTTTTTGTTGCATTGTGTCATATGTTGAGTGGTCTGCCTAGTGCTCTGCCTTTTGGGTCCATGCCTCAGTTTGTCTACTGGTGCACTCAGCCTTCCTGATATGATAGCAGAGCTGTCAGCTACCATTTCATGTCTCTATTGTCTCAAGATAAAATCCAATGGAGTTGGAGAAAAACACTGTTAATGGAAAAACAAACCGAAAGCTCAATGTTCAAAGACCCAGCAGACATTTCAATGTTGAAACAACGTCTAATCCTAGATATTGTGAGGGGCTGACAGATATAAAGGGATAAGTTACAAAATGAAAATTGAACAGATGTGACGTCATGAAGTAATTAAAGACCATCTCATAGAAAGTCCAACAGTCTTCATTCCTGCTGCATTATTCCTGCTCTGGTTGGCAGCCTGGAATTGAAAGGAAACCAAGTCTTTCTTTAGGAGTCACACAAATTTATACATTAGGATTCGTGAGTCATCTGTGTGAAGGGGTAGCGTATAGCGTTACCTTGGCCATGCTGGCTTAACGTTAGTTAGCTAACTAGCTAAAAAAAGCATGCACTTACGTCACACTTTGTCTTGTGTGCAGGTGGGGAACAGGTATAGGACCCAAACGCAGGACAAGCAGGCGGGACAGATACAGTCTTAGAATTTATTAAACTCAAAAGGAACTAAATTTACAGCAGAGTCCAAACTAAGGTTGTCCACAGAGCAGCAAACACAGTCCAAACCAAATGATCCTGGGAAGACAGAACAAAAGGATAATCCAACAAACAAGGTTGCAGAGGCAGGCAAGCAAGACACACAGCAGTGGATGAACATACAACGAACCAGCAACAGCTGAACAGAAGCAACAAACATTTAAACACTGGCTAACGAGGAGGGCGGGAGCACAAACAGGTGATACTAATAATGACAGCAGACAGACACAGACAGGCAGGGTGATGAACAGACAGGAACACAGACATACCAAACAGGCCCAAACTAACAGAACTACCAACAAGCCCACAGACAAATACCAACAGAAATATGAATACATATAAACAGACATACAGGGTACAAAAAAACAAGGACACAAGACAAGAATCCAACTGGAACTCAAAACACAGAACCCGACAAGCAGGCAGAGGAATACAGCAGGGAAAACAGAGAGACTAGCAGGCAGGCAGATTACTGAGGGGGGAAAAGACAAAACACAAGTTACTCAACATTAACCATCAGGATAATATAAATAAATTAATGCAAGCAGACAGATCACAAATAAACTAACACCAACAAGGAACACAGACAGAAGCTAAGGTAAAACAGAGCTCAGAGCAGACATGGGCAAAACAACACAGAAGTACACAGACCAGGAGTAAACACTGACATGAAGTAAAGGTACAGGACTAAGAACTAAGATACGAGACAAGACAGATACTAAGTAAGATGTGGATGAATAATAAAGGCTACACAGAGACTAGAGCAGAATGAACAACATCAGATTATTACAACACAGATTCATAATTAATGAAACTGGCAGAGAACATAAATAGACACCTAGCAAACAGACAGAACTCAAGCATGATGGTACAGAAACTAATACATGAGACTGGAGCAGGACTGAAATCAGGAAAATACCAAAACACCAGCTGACAGATAATAACCAGATAAACAATAACACACTAAAGGTAGCAAGCAAACTAAAAACTAAGTCTAAACTAACACAGCGAAAGGGATTCTAACTAATAAGACAGGGCGGCTAAGGGAGACAAGATAACAGAACAACACAGACCATGAAGACTGGATACAAGACCACAGACTATATAACAGATACCCAACTCATAAATGAATAAACTCAGAGAACTAAACGGAACAGATAACAGGACTAACATGCAGATACAAAACCAAACCCTCAGAATCAAAAACCCAAAAACACAGCACTCAGGACAGGATTGAGACAACTTATTACACATCACACAAACTAAATGCCACCTTTTTATAACTCTGAAAGGTGCATATGAACGCATACAAGTCGTCTAAAGTTCAACATTAATATATAACTTAATGATGATAAAAATAATGCAATTATAAAGAAGTCTTCAGCGTGACCATGGGCTTTTTATGCTGCTCTAGTTGACGGAGTTCTCTTAAGATGCAAAATAAGCACAGTAGACAACAATTCTAGTAACTTTGTATCACCTATTTTGCAAACTTTCAGGTGCATATAAAAGCTACTCAACACTTAGGGTATGAATTCATATTCAGTAACATTTAATTGTTTGTAAGTTAGGTTATTGCGTGGTTTAGGTGCAAGCTGCAAGTCATTTCAACCTGTTTGACAAGAGGTTGTGCCAAAGACCTGCAGTCAATGCCCGGGTTGCTGAAACATTTGCAGGGGACTTCACCTGCATTTTGTCGGGGGTTTCTGAGAAATGCAGTCACTGATACAATCCTGGGCTGGAAACCAGTTAAGTTCAATGCAAGTTATTCTAGTTCAATAGGATACAAGCAGGATGGATCCATGCTTTCATGTTGTTTACACCAAATTCTGACCCTACCATCTGAATGTTTCAGCTGAAAATGACTCATCAGACCAGGCAACGTTTTTCCACTCTTCTGTTGTCCAGTGCCTGTGTGAACTGTAGCCACAGTTTCCTGTTCTCAGCTGACAGGAGTGGCCCCCGGTGTGGTCTTCTGCTGCTGTAGCCCATCTGCTTCAAGGTTGGACGTGTTGTGCGTTCAGAGATTTTATTCTGCATAACTTGGTTGTAACGAGTGGTTATTTGAGTTACTGTTGCCTTTCTGTCATCTCGAACCAGTCTGCTCATTCTCCTCTGACCTCTGACCAACAAGGCATTTTCGTCCACATAACTGCAGCTCACTGGATATTTTGTCTTTATCTGACTTTTTCTCTGTAAACCATGCCACGTTCATAGTCACTTAAATCCACTTTCTTCCTCATTCTGATGCTCGGTTTGAACTTCAGCAAGTTGTCTTGACCTCGTCTACATGCCTAAATGCACTGAGTTGCTGCCAAGTGATTGGCTGATTAGCTATTTGTGTTAACAATCAATTGAACAGGTGTACCTAATAAAGTGGCCAGTGAGTGTATATGCCCTGGAAGTTATTTTTCAGATTATTCCAACACCACATGAATGCAGCAGCAGTACAATGCTGCGGCGGTAACTGAGACATCTGCTACTGGCCGGTTCAAAGAATGACAGGCTGAGGGTCAGGGACATAGTGATGGGGATTATGGCACTTTGAAGGGAGCCGGATCTCATGGCTCATTTCATTTGAGAGCCGGCTCTTTCAGCTCCAAAACGGCTTCATTTAGTTTGATTTCTGCTGGTCACAGCCAAAGATGCATTCTTATTCGTTGCAAGAAATATGCAAAATTCTTCATCTGCAATACATTGAAATATTCGATGGTTAAAAAGTGTATGTCAAGAATAACAAACACCGTACTAATGAAATTTTATGATTAATAAATAATCACACATCTCTACATAGATCCATAGAATATATTTCAATGAAATAGGTTTGACGACTTAATAAAAAAAATATCTTTGCTCTGTTCAAAAGGCTCATTGAGACGACTCATTTGCAACTGACGCATAACTACAGTGGCATTTATGTAATGTGGTATTGAGCTTACATATTCTACCTGCATACAAGCAGAATGCTGAAGCAATGCATTCAAATTAATATTTTATCTTTATTAAGGAATACTTATGTCATGGAGAAAGTGCATTTTGCAAAAAGTATCAAAACCCAAAAGGTTCGATACTTTTACATGAATCAACTCAAAGGAACCACCCATCACTTATTTGTAATGTGTTTGTTGTGCGCACCAGAGAAACCTAAGACTAAATGACTCGCTCTGTACAGAGTTCACCGAGGTCGGAGTTACATCTTTGGGAGTTTGAACTCCAGAGAACAAGATGACAAAGTGCACTCAATTTGTAATTGGAACAGCAGCAGTCGTGCTATTCACCAGCTCAGCTGGGTTCTGGTGGTGATACTTCAACACAAAGGTCTATCTGCTTTGTGTGAAATAATGTCTACTCAAAAGTCCACTAACAGGTTCTTTTGGAAGGACAAAAACAGCTTTTTCTGAGCTCTCAGCTGTTTATTGTGAGATGCAGTCAACAGATACTTTAACTGTATATTTACTAAAAAACTAAATCTTATATACATCACACTGCCTCTGTTTGGTTTCATTTATATCTTCATTTATTTTTAATGCAGTAAAGAGCCACAAGTCCACATAGCAACTGTACGTCAAACTGTCTAATAAAAACATGAACCAACACAAACCAAATATAACAAATAAATAAACATTAGTTTTCATCTTTAAGATCTTCCAAAAGGAATTACATCTTATTCTGTATGTCACAACTCTATGGACACTACAGAGCCAGCTTACTGAGAATAGACACGGTCACAAGAGAGATTTTTCACAACCTTGCTCTTGTGAAAGCACTTTGTAACATTGTTTTGAAAAGTGCTCTATGAATAAAGAGTATTATATTATTATAAATGGTGACTTATTAGAAAGTGGTACCCTGAGATTTAAGATTAAAATGGTGTAACTCAGAGTTAATTTCCGGTATCTGTGTCTAAATTAGTCTGCTGTGTTTTCCCTGGGGAGCATGCCCCATTCACAGACAGATAGGCGGGCTCTGTGATTACTGGTTTAGCTGCCGAGTGTTGAGATGTTGCACAGGAGCAGCAGTCCTCCAAGTCCACAGTGACAGCTCCAACTAAGCCACTGTAGTCAGCGACTCCCACCACTTAGCTGCTCCAACACACCCAGTTCACCTTATTAAGCCATTAAGCTTCTCCCCTCAGTGTGTTTCAGGAGCAGCTGAAGGCTCCACAAGCCTTACATCAGCATGCTGTGGGTTGTGTTTGTAAAGGTGGGAGCTTGATAATAATAACAAAACTTTGCCAGCTGAAAATCTGTTGCAGAGTAAATAACTAAATCCTTATATTCTTGTATAAACAGGATTGGGAAAGTGCTGCTAGGGTCTGAAAAACAAAGGAAGTGCTCCTGATACAGAAGTTAATGTTGACAATAAAAAAGGAGGATGAGTTCACCAGAAAATCAATGCACACAATTTTTGACAAAAGTAGTAGCTTACATTATTGGTAGGAATTAACACATAATCCTATTATATTATTGGTAACGACAGGAACACATAATCATCTGTATATATATAGTACATAGAGGACATGTACATCTATATTACCTGTTATCAAATACATGTATGGTTACAATAAAACATGGCATGTCTTAATAGCTGAATGGTTAAGGTGCATTCCATGTGATTGCAATGTCAACGGTTCACTTCCAGCGGTAGAAGTATGTTTCAATTTGCAGGTTTGTGACATGAGGTCCTCTTTCATTGTGTCAAATACACAGATCCACCATAACAGTATGACCAATGACAAGTGAATAACACTGATTATCTTGTTACCATGGCATCTGTCAGTGGGTGAGATATTTTGGACAGCAAGTGAACATTGTATTCTCATAGTTGATGTGTTAGAAGCAAGAAAAATGGGCAATGTGATGTTTTAAATGACTTGGACAAGGCCCAAACTGTGATGGCTAGAACACTGGGTCAGAGCATCTCCAAAACGGTATGCAGTGGTCAAAAGTGGTCCAAGGAACAAAAAGCTGTGAACCGTGACAGTGTCATTGGCCACCAAGGCTCATTGATGCACGTGGGGAGCAAAGGCTGGCTGCTGTTGGTCAAATTGCTAAAAAGTTTAACGCTGGGTCTGGTATCACGGTGTCAGAACACACAGCGCGTACAAAGTGGAGTCCATGCCCCAACAGGTCAGGACTGTGCATTTTACATTATGACAGTAAGTAAGTGGTCATAATGTAAAATACATTATGGGTCATTGGTGTACATTAAATGCAACTACATGAAAATGTCTCATTCAGGCTAAATCCCATTTTCAGTAGTTTAGGTACTCCACTATTGCTTTAGTTTTTGTTTTGTTTTTTAACCAATTAAGCTGTAATTATCATGTGACCTGCTTTTTCTCTGGAGACACATCAGCATTAGCTTGAAACACATTGCTATCCAGAGTGGCTGCCTGGTTCAGCCTCCCCTTGTGCACCTATTGATCATATTAACTTCACCTCTCTGCATTCAACAACTCTATTTTATATTCATGGTGCAAAGGAAAAACATTACCAAAATATTGTGGCTCACCTCCCTGGGACCATAAATATTCATGGAACTTAAAAAAAAAATGGATAGAATCCACTGGACTAACCAACAGACCAGCCATACAGATAAACATAAGATAAAAGTACTATATATTTCCATTCTTTTCACCAACAGGTTCAGGGTCATACTTGTTTGAAAGGTATCCCAGCATGCATTGTATGGGAGGCAGGAAGCACCCTGCACCTGGTACAGAGCACCAAAGGTGTACTTTGGCTGCCTCTAATGTACTGTTTGCCTGTTTTGTTGTTTCAGACTGACCTTTGACCCCTGAGAGAGTACTGTCTCCGTGGGAGTGATTCCAGAGAGGGAGGGGCCAACCTGTGGCCTCAGGGATGGATATGGAAAGCTACCCAGGGGGGAGCACTTTGGGTCCCAACTTCACAAACTGCACCGGCCCACCTGCCAGCAGCCTGCAGGCGGTCCCATTCACAGACAGGATGGCGCTGGTGGTTGTTATCCTCGGCCTCCTCACCCTGTCCACTGCGCTCATCAACGGCGCTGTCATTGTCGCCATCTGCACCACCAAGAAGCTCCACCTACCCGCCAACTACCTCATCTGCTCTCTGGCCGTCACTGACTTCCTGGTGGCACTCCTTGTGATGCCCATCAGCATCCTCCACATCACCATGGAGACATGGTCCTTGGGTCAGGTGATATGTGAAATCTGGCTGAGCATGGACATGACATGCTGCACCTGCTCCATCCTGCACCTGTGTGTGATCGCTCTGGACCGGTACTGGGCCATCACCAAAGCTATCGAGTATGCTCGCAAGAGGTCGGCCCGACGTGTCGCTGTCATGGTGGGAATAGTCTGGATCATTTCAGTTTTCATATCCATGCCACCCTTATTCTGGAGGCAGAGGCCCAGCAGTGGCAGCCTCCAACAGTGTGTCATAGAGCATGGCCACCCAGGATACACAATATACTCTACTTTAGGGGCATTTTACATTCCTATGATCATCATTCTTATCTTATACTACAGGATTTACAACGCCGCCAAAACTCTTTACCAGAAGCGCGGTTCTTCTCGGCACCTCAGCACCCGCAGCATGGTTAGTCAGAACTCTGTAGACCATTGGCGTGTCTCCCGCACATTTTGTGTGTCAGACTTGTCCGACTCAGATCCCACACTGGCTACTGACAAACTCAACACCACTATCCAAATCCCATCCTTTGAGACACACATGGATGGGCAGGTTGAGAAGAACCAGATATGTACCTCACGTGAGAGGAAAGCAGCACAAATCCTCGGCCTCATCCTCGGGGCCTTCATCATCTGCTGGCTGCCTTTCTTTTTAAAGGAGCTCCTAGTGGGTCTGCAAGTGTTACAGCCTTCTCAGTTGCTCACGGACTTCCTCACTTGGTTGGGTTATATTAACTCTCTCATTAACCCCCTGCTGTACACCAGCTTCAATGACGATTTTAAGCTGGCTTTTAAAAAGTTACTCAAGAAAAAAGAGCATGCATAGGTCTGAGGGAAAAAGGGAAGTGTACTGTACATGTCCAACTTACTTGTAGTGTGTCTACTGTGTGATGTTGTGCTTTTTTAATAAAAAAAGTATCTCAACAAACAATATATCTGGCTTTTCTCAATAAAATAATTATTTATAAATACTATTATTTCACTACAAGGCTTTTATTCATTATCATTCATTGCCCCCATCCCCACCATTTGCTTATACACTTCCACTGGGGGGCTTCAGGTCAGGGCTGTGCTAAGCTGCTTTTGGGGTGTGTGGGGGGCCTGTGGGTCTGGAGTGGGTGTGCGTGCTGGGGGGGACTGGGCGTGCTGGGGGGGACTGGGCTCCCCTGGGCTCCCCTGGGCCTGCCCTAGGGCTTGTCCCGCAAACCCACCCACATTCTCTTGCAGTTGATGTCCTTTCTCTGTGGTGTTTGTGTGATGTTTGTGCCCCCTGCCCCCATTTCTGCCCTCCTGTCTGGCCTGGTGACAAATATATACACAGACATAATTAAATAAAGAATAAAGACAACAAAGGACTAAACTAAAACTCCTCAGGCACAACATGGTATACAGTTCATCATACTGCATACCAGGCTGGGCAGGACAGGATTTAAAACATACAAACAAAAACTAAAGATACATCTAAATTTAGACCTGATGATATCACTAGAAGAACAGCAGGGAATCACAAAAGTAAGAACAATTCATCTTAAGGGGACTTATCAGCTTTCATGTCAATCCATCCAATAATTGTCAATACATTTCACTCTAACAAAAAACCCTCAAACAAATGTGAATATCATGCTCGACGACAAGTTAGGGGTTCACCAATGATACATCATCTGGGAACCATGAACGTCTGTAAGAAACTTTCATTGCCATTAATGGGTTACTATCTACTATCTTTAAACGATTCTGGAGAAATCCAATACCAGGACAATAATATGCAGCAAACAACTTCACAGCATGTAATGTAACTAATGTAAGCTAGGTTTTGGGTTGTCAAACTGCAGCTACAGTTGCTGCTGTGAAGCTAACATGACGCTAACATGAAGCAGGGAGGGACGAGACAGCTCCAGACAGAGATACTCACAGATCTCCTGCTACTATAGCTAACAGCACAACAACAGCATGTCTTGGTGTACTAATAGAGAGTAAGCTAAATGTCTGTGGGCGAGTCATTGATCATTACTGATGCTCACATCATGGCTGGAATAGTTTTGTGTCTTTGTTTGTTTTGGAGCCAGGGCTGTGTACAAACACAGCTTACACACACCGTGATGAGATATTCGCTGCAGGAGTTTGCATTGGAGGGAAGTGAACTTATGACCTCAGTCGTGGTCACCGAGGTAAATAAAAGTAGTGATAGAGTACCTAAAATAACTTTAGTGCAGCAAAGATTGCACAACGCCAAGATTACTGAATTGGTCATCTGATCACCTGATTGCTTGTGTGTGGGTGAAGTGAATGATGTTGTTGTTACTACAAAATATTTACTCACGATGGGTCTTTGATTATATCAACAACTCAAGGAAACCACTAAATCCATGCGATCTATTAGAGCTGCAACGATAAATTGATTAAGGTAGTAGTTTTCAACTATTAGATTAATTGCCATCTATTTTGAAAATCCCTTGATCAGTTTGAGTCTTGTTTTAAGAAAGTCATAACTCTAACTCTATCTATATATTTCCTTTTAAATGTGAAAATGTTTTGGTTTCTATGACAGTAAACTGAATATCTTCGGGTTGTGGACAAAACAAGACATTTGAGGACGTCATCTTGGGCTATGTTAAACACTGATCAACAATTTTCACTATTTTCTGACATTTATAGACTAAACAACTAATTGATGAATCCAGAAAGGAGGAGACTGAGAGAAAAGAGAAGGTGATGGAGAAGAGAGAAAGAGCAGTACTGCCCACCCACTATGCCCAGGATAATTTCATTATATAAGCTGTTATATTGTGACAATAAATCAATATGTCTACATTGTTTTGTTCATAGTGTGTATATTAGTGTTGTCTACTCTGTAGTTTGTGTCTGATTTTATTTTATTATTATTATATTATTATTTTATTATTGTATAAGTAAGCACATCATGAGCATTGTACAATCCTGAGTCAAATTCCTCGTATGTGTACACATACCTGGCAATAAAACTGATTCTGATTCTGATTCTGAAATGTACCTACCTACCTACCTATATGATCAGCATTCTGTCCCTGTGCTGTTCAACAGAAACTGACCTGATCCAATAATGTAATTACCACAGAGAAATATTTGCTTATTAGGCTACAGCTCATAGGCTCAATCTAACATCACAGCCCTGACGCAAAATGTCGGAAATCGGTTGACTGAAGTCAGCTTTAATCTGCACGGTGGTTTGTCCACATTGTACATTCACAACTTTCAATCATCAATCAACCCTAACTATACTATTTTTGTTATTCTTTACTGCAATTCTAAAACAAGGACAAATAGACCATGGGTTATTAACAAAACAAAATTAAAGTAAAATACACTTTCAATAAAGGTTTAAGGTGGAATTTTGCTAATATAATAAAAAGATTTATAAGATAATACTGTTTTTGTTTCAAAATGCAGACATCATAAAAACCAAACAGCACATATTGGTACAGCAGAGAAAAATGGGCAGAAATGTTAGAGCTGATATACAGTATTGGGCAAAGTCTTTCCAAAAAATAGTAGTACATAGACAGCTCCAAAATAAGTGTGTGGTTGTTTCACAATGAAGTCCACAGAAAGAGGAGTTATCAAATGTCTTTTCTTAGTCTTTGCAAATGTTTTGCTGGGTAGCATCGATGGAGAAGTTTATAACAGACGTCTTGAGGTTTGTTTGCGTTGAAGTATCTTGAGGGTATAGTCCAAACCTTTTTCCACTTGATATTTGAAATAAATCTTCCCCAGTAATTGATTATATATGGGATGGTGACAATATCTTTCTGAAAGAGGGACATCATTGTGCCATTTAACGACGACAGACAGACCTAACTAACCCTAACTATACTACGTGACAGCGTGTTCATCATCACGTAAACATCGCCTTGCGCTGCATACGTAACTACGCAGTAGTGGTACGCGCTAGAGCTTGGTGTGAAGATGGCGGACGAGGAGGCCGAGCAGGACCGTAGTCCTGAGAACGGTATCAGTGAAACGATTGGGGAACTTAGACAACGGTTGAAAGAACTGCAAGAAGTCGTGATTAGAGAAAGCAGCGACTCGCCAGTCCAATCGTCTTCTGAGTATTGCCAGGCGTTTTGTAGGGTGAGTTATTTTCCCTCACGTAGGCCTATTTAGCCAATAAGCTAGCCATATAGCATTCATAATAACGGTAACGTTACGTCTTGACTCCTTGATAATCCAGATAAAGGTTTGATTTCAAAGACAAACAATGCTTCAATGGACAGAGTAGTTGTATTTAGTGTCTTGTCCATTGACCGTTACAGAATAAAAGCAAATGCAGTGGTTAAACTTCGGCTGATCTGTAAAGTAGAGCGTACAAAATAGGACTCAATCTGACCGCTGACGAGGCTAGCTCATTTAAAGTGAGCTACTAGCATACGTTAGCTGTGAATGCAGGCGGCAGGTAACCAATATGTCACTAACGTTAAAAAACATTTACGCATAACTAGTTGTCTATCGTAGACTGGTTCCAACATACTAATATTTCTGTTCATTTGTTTTGTCCAGCGAGGAAATAATTCCCAGTTGCATGGTAGCATATCAGCCAAAACACTTCCACCTGCAGTTAGATTAATGTTAGCTTTTAGCCTTGTATGTTTGGCAACATGCGCGTGCACGTCAGAATCATTTCGCTGATTGTCGTTGTGGTAGCGTAGACCTCAGGCTACCAAAACGAATTGGTGTTGCCTCGTAATGGAGATTGTTGTAGCTATTGCCCCAAACTATGCTGGCAGCAGTAACGCTACCCGGTGTGAAATGTAGCGAATTTGATCAGGCTGAGAACGGCGTTGATTTGCGTTTCTCTCGCGATGAATTTCGTTCTGAGTCGACCGCACGCTTTTACAGAAGAGGCACACCGTCGTCCACTACATTTGCATACTAAAACAATACAGCATAAATTACAGCCAGTGTACGTTGGCCATTAGTACGCCATTTGCACAATCTAGTGGCTAAAGGGATGTGTGTGCTGTTGTGTGAGCTAGTGAGAGAACGAGGAGGGCGGATCTGCACCAAGCATCTCCATTCGTGTAGTGGGCTCCTTGGCTTGTGGATTTGGTGGAAGTAAATGTGTCTCCAGTGAGACATGGTGTTGTGGCAGTAAGTTGAAAATATATAGTCTAATCTATAAAACAGAGGGTGTGTTTATAACAACTAAATCAGTGGCAGGGTCAGCAGCTTCCCAGTTATCACTGCTGGATCGAACACAGCCTCAGAGACCGACAGAGGCCAGTTTGACGACAGGGACTAAAGTACAGAGGTGATTTACATTGGCTCTGATTAGGACCCTGACTCTGGGGACAACAAAGACGCGGCTGGTTCAGGTGGGGACAGAAGAGGTGTCAAGCGGGAGAGGATTGAAAGGAAGGTCGGCCATCAGAGAGGCGGAATATTTTAACATCTAACATACTCAATTAAGGGTTCATTTCCACCAAACTAGAAAATACAAAAAAAGAGCTGGTGGTTGTTGGAACAGTGGAAAGACAAACCAAGGCGTGTTTTTTATAATGAGTTAATGAAGCGATTAGTTTGGTGAAAGAGAGAAACTTTAATATAGAAGATGTACCGTTGTTCATATACTTTGTTGTACTACTGGACTAGTTATTACATTTATTACAAAGATTGTATTGATCTACAGATTGTTTTCTTTATGACAGACTTGATGTTGCTGTGGAAAAACATGAGTTTACTGTGTCCTTCTGGATTTGAATGTGTCGCCTACCTGTATCATCACTGTGACTTAAAGCACACCTGTAGATAGTAGCCATGACAACTCTGACACAGAAACACTACTACTGCTACTGGAGACTAGTTCCAGGGACCCTGCAAAGTCATGCCTTCGCATTGGCTATACATGGACAGCTGCTGGATTTGTGGTGCGCATATTAAATGATATTCGTCTCATCGACATGTTTCAGAAACATTAAATAGACTATCAAAATCCCCCCCCCCCTTCCACCCCCCACCACTGATTACACAGATTACAACACAGGACCGGTTAGCATGATAACTTCACTAGATATCTGTGCAACACAAAAACTTCTTTGACATGACTTCACACGTCAGAACTACTTCTTTATGCGGCTGTGGCTCAGGGGATAGAGCAGTCGTCTGCTAACCGGAAGGTTGGTGGGTTGATACCCGGCTCCCCCAGTCAAAGTGTCTCCCGGTGGCTGTGCCATTGCTGTGTGAATGTGTATGAATGTTATTTCTGTTCTGATCTGCAGTTGGCACCTTAGCCTGTGCTCATGTGTGTGAATAAGGTGAAGCGCTTTGAGTGAGAACAACCGGATTTGGCCAATGTTTGAAAATAGTCAGACTTTTTGATATTTTTCCAGGTCTCGGGATTATGTGTGGGAAATTTATTTGCCTCAATGTGGTAATTCCCCCCGGAGATCAATAAAGTATTTCTGATTCTGAATTGGACTTACTTTCATTTTAATTTAGTAATAAAAGTAAACACAACAAACTTGATGAGTTGAGAGTTTAAACCTAAATAATGAAATTTACCTTTGCTAACTAGGTTTTATCCTAATGCCATAACCAGGAAAAGGAAATCATTTTTCTCTGTCACATAACGTTTCAGTGCAGAAAGCACACTGTAGTTAGTTTAGTGATCCTGAAAGGTGTTAGAATCAATTGTGGATTTGTCCTTAGCCAGCATCCAATCACAAGTGATGAGTTAAAACTCTGGCAGGGAAAAAAATAACTCTAATCAAACGGAGCAAATGAGACAAGAAGAAAGCGCTGTGAGTGACAGGAGGCGGGGCCAAGTGGCCGCTGCAGCGGTGTGTGTATCGGCTCACTGTCGAGCATTTTCAGAAATCGATACTGTGGAAAATTAATATTTAAACCACTGAAATATTCAGAATTTATATATTAAAAAATATCAATATTTTTGACAACACTATTGCCTACTGTAAAATGTCTTACTAGCGTGTATTTGTTTGATTAACTTAGAAGATGTGAGACTTCGCCAATTTTATATAAGTTTTATGTTAATGTAAACATAACTGCAGCAGTTGACATCTGGCTGCGTCATATTTATCGGCCATCGTGGTTGAAAGATGGGCAGATGCAAGTTTAATGGATTAAAAAAATCTATAACTACAGACTGTAATCACTTTCCAAAGGGTCTCTCTTCATCATAATTAGTTTTTATCAAGAAAACACACGTGAAACGGGAAATGAGCGATCCTGCACACAAAACAGCTGTTGTTTATTATAAAGATGGCAATTATAAAGACAAAGAATCTGGCTGAAAGGATGGATTAGCACACGCAGGTAGCAGGGATTGTCTGAGCTACAGAGAGAGCTGCAGGGGAGGTAAAAGGTGCAGCTCCCCGACACCCAGTTAAGTCATGACTGTGAGGTTACAACTCACGGCCCAAAAAGGAGAACAAACTCAACAATCAATCATGATTTCAGTTAAATGCTAAAGTTACTGTTATCTTGTTTGTGGTCCGCTGGCAGAACACCAGCTGCTTTCTGATAAGGCGCCGTTGTGCTGTTGCCAAGGCGACAAAAGTTTCGTTTTACGGTGGATGGACGGTAACATTACAGAGTTGTTTCCTTTAGCTTGAAATAATCCCAGACTTTGGACACTTTCTTTTTTGCGCTGCTACTGAATTTTGACCGCCGCTACTAAAATTTCACACAATCATTATTATATCAATGCGTCACTAATTTTCACTCTCACACTATGTGAGCACGGTAACACTGGTCTCTTGGCTAGCTTCCTCTCCTCATTCTTCAAAGGATCTCTACATGACAGACTGTTAAGAGTAGCACGACTTGCCTATTTTTTCATAGTAATGTCTATACAAATGTCAAAAGCTGTAAAATGAAGACACAAAAGGCAAACATGAACAATGGTATCGTAATGATTCTGACGTCATATTAACAGGGTTTTCCTGTCGTTAAGGCTTAGTGGGGATGTCCAAAACTATACTATACTGTGCCATAAATGCAAAATCACTGTGGAGAGTATCATAACCAACCAAATTACTTTCCCCAAATATAATGGTTGTAGTTCCTCTCCACTAGACTGATCTTTTAATTATTTATTATCTGCGCTAGCTTTTCCAACTATTTGTTCAGAGATTTGGTAAAAAATAATGGCCCACTATGATGGGAAATTACATATTTTACATTGGAAAACGTAAACCCCCCCACCTCCCCACCCCCCTGACCATGACTACCACGACCACCACCAAAACATTAATCTAAAGCTCACAGAAAACTATGGAAAACACTGAAATTTTAAGCTGTTCTAATGTGCATCGCATGCTCATCCCCACGAGCAATGCTGCTGAGACATGTTTGTTGGGGTTTTATTTTCAGACATGCTAAGCACTACGCACATAAAAAAAAAAATTCGCTTCACCTCCGCTGCTACAACTCAATCCTAGGGGAAACACTGTCATCTCTGAACGCACAAGTTAGCACGCTGTATAACTGATAGTCAACAGGTGTGTTCGAGATAACTGGCTGACTTTCGCCGACTTAGATAGGGGAATAAAAACAGCGCCCTCAAGTCAAAAACAATCTGGCGCTTTTATTTATTTAATCCTTGTGCAAGCAAAATTATCTTTATTGGTCTCTAATTTGTTAATGCTAAGTACTAACTTGTCAATAAGCATATTGTTCAACATTTAATGATTCGCTGCAGTACGTCAAACTTTTTTCTAATGTCCCGTCCCATCCAGGCTGTGATTGGTCGGTTGACAATAAGTGACTGACATCGGCTTACTAAAAAGTTGCAAAACAAAAGGCAGCAATACAGCTAACGTTAACTGGCCGGCGAGAGCAGAGTCAGACACAGCAAACTTTTTCTGCTTAAATCGTACACTTTTTGCGGTTCTGTAATCGCACATAACGACATCGCGATTGTGATTGCAATTAGATTAATCGTGCAGCCCTAATTATACACCTGGCGAGATGCCTACCAAACCCCTGATTTTGTGCCAGTGTACCTAGTAATAGAGATGGAATGGAAATTTCACATCACGATTACAGTAACCAAAATGATCAATAAGTGTTATTGCGGTATGGTTAAAATGTGCTGAAACCATTTCACCAAGTTTTCTATTGAAAACCACAAATAAAATTAGCAGCACTGTGCACTTTTTGTTTGCATGAGCATTAAAATAGTACCAGCCAATACCTTAGGTAAATAAATGAAAACTATGTCAGATGTGCATTAAAATTAAAGGTTATAAAGGTTTCAAATATATACAGTGACCCCATGCACAGTTGATACAAATGAGTCTTTAGAAGACAGTGATGGTAACTACAGTGAGCCCAACAACTGACATGCAGAGGAGTCTTGTAAAGGAGTCTACAGTGTTTCTCCTGTCACAATGAATTCAACAACTGCCGGATTTTAAATCAACACACAGCAGCAGAACAACTTGTAGTGTTTTTACAAGAGTAGCTAACACTAAGCTAACACTGACAGCTTCAGTTTATAAGCAGTTAGCGAGTCAGACAGACAAACCGTGACATGTTCCCTCATTCTGAAGTCCCCACATCACGTGCCTTAGACTGTTGCTAAGTTTGGTATATTCTGGATAGAAGTGCAGTAATTGAACACCGTTTTATGAAAATTGAAATATTGAGAGAGAGAGAGACCCTGTAAGTGTGAGTGTTAAACAGTAAAGAGCCCTGAGGAAATGCTGTGGTGGGAGATCATGAGTGTGCCAAAGCTGTGAGGCAGAGAGCATGCTCTGTAAATGGAGCTGTGTTTGTACTTGGCTTGGTTCTCTTCCCTGCAGGCTGCTCTCTCCTGCAGGTATCCAATCTGACTAGACTGCATTTCTTTTTCTGACCAAGGTCAGCATGAACGTTCATAATGACTAGGATGCTACAAGCAGGAACATTGAGTAGGTGTTTTATCTTTCCTCATAAGAATAAATTATTATGAAGGAATGCACATCTAACCATTGTGCATCCATTATGTGAAGAATAACAAGCCATATTTTACAGTAAAAACAAACATCTTAATATTGTTGAGGATTTATTTCTTTACGAACTAGGGATTTCTTAAATTATATTCTTGAATTTGGGGTTTGTTCTTTGTGGGGTTGCCCCTTTACTCCTGTTGGTTATGATAACTTCTTGTTCACCTGAAACCTGTGGACACAACATCACAACTTAAGTAACCCAAGTGGTCAGATAATCAAGACACCAGTAAATACAGTGAGGAAAATAAGTATTTGAACACCCTGCTATTTTGCAAGTTCTCCCACTTAGAAATCATGGAGGGGTCTGAAATTGTCATCGTAGGTGCATGTCCACTGTAAGAGACATAATCTAAAAAAAAATTCCAGAAGTCACAATGTATGACTTTTTAACTATTTATTTGTATGATACAGCTGCAAATAAGTATTTGAACACCTGAGAAAATCAATGTTAATACTTGGTACAGTAGCCTTTGTTTGCAATTACAGAGGTCAAACGTTTCCTGTAGTTTTTCACCAGGTTTGCACACACTGCAGGAGGGATTTTGGCCCACTCCTCCACACAGATCTTCTCCAGATCAGTCAGGTTTCTGGGCTGTCGCTGAGAAACACGGAGTTTGAGCTCCCTCCAAAGATTCTCTATTGGGTTTAGGTCTGGAGACTGGCTAGGCCACGCCAGAACCTTGATATGCTTCTTACAGAGCCACTCCTCGGTTATCCTGGCTGTGTGCTTCGGGTCATTGTCATGTTGGAAGCCTCGACCCATCTTCAATGCTCTAACTGAGGGAAGGAGGTTGTTCCCCAAAATCTCACAATACATGGCCCCGGTCATCCTCTCCTTAATACAGTGCAGTCGCCCTGTCCCATGTGCAGAAAAACACCCCCAAAGCATGATGCTACCACCCCCATGCTTCACAGTAGGGATGGTGTTCTTGGGATGGTACTCATCATTCTTCTTCCTCCAAACACGGTTGGTGGAATTATGACCAAAAAGTTCTATTTTGGTCTCATCTGACCACATGACTTTCTCCCATGACTCCTCTGGATCATCCAAATGGTCATTGGCAAACTGAAGACGGG
>NC_060159.1:1084773-1088458 GCF_021292245.1 Micropterus dolomieu | reverse complement strand
CCAACAGTGGACCTTTTTTCACCAAGCTGCTTGGCAATTTCCCCGTAGCCCTTTCCAGCCTTGTGGAGGTGTACAATTTTGTCTCTAGTGTCTTTGGACAGCTCTTTGGTCTTGGCCATGTTAGTAGTTGGATTCTTACTGATTGTATGGGGTGGACAGGTGTCTTTATGCAGCTAACGACCTCAAACAGGTGCATCTAATTTAGGATAATAAATGGAGTGCAGGTGGACATTTTGAAGGCAGACTAACAGGTCTTTGAGAGTCAGAATTCTAGCTGATAGACAGGTGTTCAAATACTTATTTGCAGCTGTATCATACAAATAAATAGTTAAAAAATCATACATTGTGATTTCTGGAATTTTTTTTTTAGATTATGTCTCTCACAGTGGACATGCACCTACGATGACAATTTCAGACCCCTCCATGATTTCTAAGTGGGAGAACTTGCAAAATAGCAGGGTGTTCAAATACTTATTTTCCTCACTGTATGGCAGGTATAAGTAGAACAAGCTCTGTCAGACTTAATGGATGTTGGAAGGATTACTGCTTGTACTAAATGTCCAACTTTGTTTTTATTTTCAGAGTGTTGGTAAAGGTTTCCAGTACAAACAGGTTATCTTAAACTGTTGGTCCCTCTTTATAGACACTGCTGGAGTATGCAGGCCGTTGGAGGATAGAGGAAGAGCCTTTGCCACTGGTGGAAGTGTACATAGCCGCCCTGTTGAGTTACGCCCAGGCCTCTCCATACCTCTCCCTGCAGTGTGAAAGTGTTCCTCTTGTGGTTGAGAGGCTCTCATTGTAAGTACCATTAAGATGTGATTAATTGTTGATAATGTATAGTTTACACCCATAATCAGTCACTGAATGCACTATGCTGAATGCAACCCTGTTACAAAAGCTAAATGATAGCTTTCTTGTTCGTTCTATCAAGTTTCGGTGTTCACGTTAAAAGTGGAGATCAGTATCATGTTTTTGTTGATTGCCCATTCCTTCTGCAGGAGTTTTGTGGAGCTTTTGCTGTCTCTAAAGAATGACGTTCCAGATGGCTTATGGCAAGAATTTAAGTCATCTGTCCAGGTAAAGCTCATTATTCTCACTTTAAGAAAGAAATGTAGATTTATGTAATGTATGTAGACTGAAGTTTTCACAAAACACCATCACCCCACGACTTCCTTTGTTTATACAGTATTCAAGTGATTGACACTATGTAGACACGCCAGCTAAAAATCCAGTGTTAAAATATCCCTTTAGTTAACCAATTTGTTGTTTCCGTAAATTTGCTTTTCAGTTTCAATTTAAAAGCTTGGCTAATAGACTCAAACATCAGATACCATCTGGATCTGCATCAAGTCATGGAGTTTTCCTGTTGTTTCCAGTTTGCTTACAGTAAGCTGCAGGAGAAGGGAATCACTGAGCTGTCCCTGCTGTCTGCTTTGGCCCAGCATGACGGTGTTTGGACCAACAGGGTCTTGCAGGGCCTTTTGTCCGGCGCAAACCTGCAGACTGAACAAGGTGAGTTCCTGAACTGGTTTTCAGAGGTCCTACAAATATTACTAAAAATGAAGGGATGCATACGTAATGTTTTTCCACCACAGTGTCATTAAGCTGATGATACACGGAGCAACTTTCATGCCACCGACAAGATTGGCCAGAAACATTGCTCAAAAAGTTGCCCTGTGTATCATCAGCTTTAGTGTCACCTATAATAAGCAACTTAGAGCAAACACCACTAAATATAGATACGCTCTGCAAACAAGGAAAACACATCAAATACAATGGGGAAGGCAAAGCCCATGAGACTTTCTCAAACCATGGGAGGATGTAATTTCCCACTGACATGAGATGTGTTTGGATAAGAGGTATTATCAGGAGAATGAGTACTGATACATGTAAGATTCTTTAGTGTAACACTAAAGTCTGTATTTACAGTATGTGACTATTAGGAATGGCCCACAGAGGTGAACAGTTATGGTTGAGTGTGGTTGACTCACCAAACGGTCGTACTTCATAAGGCAGTAAGGAGCATGTTCAGAGAGAGTAGTCAAACTCCAGCCCTGTTGGGGGGGAAAACCATCTTTGGCAAACACGTCTGCAAGAAAAGCCCAGAAAAGCTGTCTACAAAAGGCACGCCCAGTGCACAGCAGTGTTTCAACCGCTGGTCAAACTGCCATACCAGGGAGCAGGTAAAGGCCAGAAATAATATGCTTACCAGAGTGTAGGACTGCGCAGACATGAGACATGTAATCCAGTTTCTGTTTTGATAAAATTATGATTGACAATTATGACCTTGTTGATCATTTCCAGCATTGGTTAAAATTGTCGGGTGTGCTCTTGTTGTAAATGTAAAAACCATTTAAACACAATTCCTAAAATCTAAATAAAAATGTCACAATCAATATTCCCACCGGTTTTCAGTTGAGGAGTTCCTGGTGCAGGAGGGGCTGTCCCTGCTGGAGATGAGAGTGAAGCAGCTGATGAAGGATAGTCAGCTGGGGAAAGCTGCACTGCTGGCAAAGACATGCTCTGAGTGTCCTGCCTTCCAGGGGAAGGGACCTTTCAAGCAGATGTACCTCGTCTGCCTCTGTGCTACCTCAGAACAGGATCAGCTGATGGATGAGGTAAGTGTAGCTATGTAGTTGAGAGATGACTGACTTGCATTTGTATATGACTTAAAAACATGTGTCACTTGTGCATAAAGCAGTGAGGGGATTTTTCCTGATTAATCCGGAATTTGGGATTTTTCTACCTGAAATGAATAGAATACCATTTTCTGCAGACTGGGGTGTCTACCAACACACACACACACACACACAGCAGAGCAGAGATGGGGATGGTGGTGGAGACAGTGAAGCAGGTGAAGTGAACGGCAAACAGTGAAAAGTAGAAAAGTGATGTTTCCACCTGCTTTGTCTGCAGTTGTTGTTACAACACTTTAAGCCATTAACAAATAGTTACAGACAAGCTAAAACAAAAGTCACCTGTATGTATTATTTATTTAGGCCTTATTCTTTTATATACAGTGGGTACGGAAAGTATTCAGACCCCTTTAAATTTTTCACTCTTTGTTTCATTGCAGCCATTTCCCAAAAATCAAAAAAGTTCATTTTATTTCTCAGTAATGTACACTCAGCACCCCATCTTGACAGAAAAAAACAGAAATGTAGAGATTGTTGCAAATTTATTAAAAAAGAAAAACTGAAATATCACATGGTCATAAGTATTCAGACCCTTTGCTCAGTATTTAGTAGAAGCACCCTTTTGATCTAATACAGCCATGAGTCGTTTTGGGAAAGATGCAACAAGTTTTTCACATCTGGATTTGGGTATCCTCTGCCATTCCTCCTTGCAGATCCTCTCCAGTTCTGTCAGGTTGGATGGTAAACGTTGGTGGACAGCCATTTTCAGGTCTCTCCAGAGATGCTCAATTGGGTTTAAGTCAGGGCTCTGGCTGGGCATTCAAGAACAGCCACGGAGTTGTTGTGAAGCCACTCCTTCGTTATTTTAGCGGTGCGCTTAGGGTCATTGTCTTGTTGGAAGGTAAACCTTCGGCCCAGTCTGAGGTCCAGAGCACTCTGGAAAAGGTTTTCGTCCAGGATATCCCTGTACTCGGCCGCATTCATCTTTCCCTCGATTGCAACCAGTCGTCCTGTCCCTGCAGCTGAAAAACACCCCCACAGCATGATGC